>NW_028270151.1:94006012-94157313 GCF_037043375.1 Chiloscyllium plagiosum
CAACCACTTGGCCACAACTGCAGAAGCGCGCTACTAAACTTGTTTCAAGTTTATTTGTTTGAATTCAATCACCACAGTTTCGATAGGGTTAAATGTCAGGACATGTTTGGAATGTG
This sequence comes from Chiloscyllium plagiosum, assembly GCF_037043375.1. Classification (NCBI taxonomy): domain Eukaryota; kingdom Metazoa; phylum Chordata; class Chondrichthyes; order Orectolobiformes; family Hemiscylliidae; genus Chiloscyllium; species Chiloscyllium plagiosum. Next base: position 94,006,129 of record NW_028270151.1, read on the forward strand.
TAAACAATCTCGATGGTTGAAATGGTCAGTCATTTAAAAAGAAAGGGAGAAATTGCAGGAAAAACTAAACAGATCTGGCAGCATCTGGGGAGAGATAAACAGAGACAACGATTCGGAGCTTCTCCAGGAGTTTTTCAGAACTCCATTTTCTCTCACAGGTAATGTCATACCTGCCGAGTTCCTTGAGCAGTTTCGGTTTTTGTTTGAGAGTCCGAGTGTCCACAACCCTTCAAGAGCCATTCAACAATACAGAAACGCATTTGTGTTTCCTCACTGATTTGGTTTACGTTTGGCTACATATTACAGACCCTATTAAAAACCAGAAAGTGCACAGCAAAGTAGTCAGATGGATAAGAACAGCGACCGCTCCATGCGTGGGCACACCCTCTCGGTTAACAGCCAAACGAGAGGACTAATTGCTCCACAGAGGCTGGGGAGTCCCTTGTAGCAGGCCCCTTGCAGGATCTCCTAAAGCAGACTGTTAGTGAATTCAAGCTTTTGCCTGTCCTTCGCAAAATGAAAATTGTCTTCAATTGGCTTGACGTTTCCAAAATTAATCCTGGAGCATTCATTGTGGACAATGGGAACAGTTTGATTTCACACTTTGCAGACACATACATGTCACCGGGAAACAGCTCTCCTAAAAGCGGAACCTTCTCCCTTCGAGCCTTTTGAGGAATAACTTTCTGAACTCGGTAAAATCCATGAACTGTGCGGACAAAAAAAACAGATTGTGTGAGAACAGCTGTCGCTCTGTTTCTGGGTGGTGGGAGAACTGCAACCTGTCAGTGAAGAGCCGAACGCACTGACTAACATCGCCACAGAGACTGTTGAGCCAATGGCTTCAATGATCCCCGAATGCAAGCTGCGGCCTGCTCCTCCCATATTGACAAACATCTTTAATTAGTATGTCGTTTCCGAAATAAATCCTGGGCAATTCACGGTGAAGACATGAGAGTAGGCTGATCCCACCCTTTACAGTCACATGCATGACACCAGAAATCAGTTATCCTCCTATAGAGATCGCCTCATTTCCAGCCTTTCAGTGTCCTATCTGTTCCCGCATTTTCTAATTGCCCCGGAGCTGAGATGAGATTTGACTTCCTGACGTGCAGGAACGGAATCCTTCAATGTCACAGATCAATTCAAGTCCGCAGTACATCAGAGTCAAAATACCGGCCTCCAAAAGAACAGAAAGATTTCTAAACTGTCTCTGCCCAGCCGGCCAGTTCACCCTTCATTTTCCACTGAATCCGCGCCCCAAGGAATATCTAAAGATTGACAAAGCTCGACGCTGGGATTTCTGTTTTGCTTGCTGAAAGGTTTCCCACTTGACAATTGGCAACATTTTCCCAGAATCTTTTCACAATCCTCTGCTTTGCACCATGTAGAGAGATAAATAAAACTTCTTTTGTGGAGAGATTCACAACTTTGGAGCAAGTTTCCTGTATGTCAAGAAATGAGCAGACCTGAGAACATATCGAGTTGTTGAGACGGTTTTTCTGGAGTTGCAGAGATAACTCATCCAACAAGAAATCATTTAAAATCAACTGTGAGTGAAACATGCTCGGTATTGATGAGAGATTGAATGCATATAACGGATCCATTTTCATGAGCAGAGAGGTTAATAATATGGCAATGGTCGAGTGAAAAAAAGATGCACTTTTATCGCGCCTTTCAGCTCTACTCCAATCACAGGCACTGAAGCACCTGTGAAGCAGATGTGTCATTGTCAGTAATAATGTGCTCATCAGGGCAGTTTGTTCAAACAGAGATTTAAAAAAATCAGAACTGGCACTGGAGACAGCAGTGAGATTGTGTTTTACTATAAAAGTTTGTTCTGTTCTAATTTATATCTAGAATAGTGAAGGACCGGAGATCCCAATCTCAGGGGAAGGGGTTATCCACATAAGAAATAAATGAGGAGGATGTTCTCACATTCAGAGGGTAGCAAGTATGTAGAAACATTTACAGCAGAGGCCTTTCAAGACTGGGTATATTCAAGGCTTCAATTATCTCTCTGTTAATAGCATGGAGAAAGGGGCAGTGTAAAATATGTCCAAATTTGCTGATAATACACACGCGTGGGAGATCATGTTATGATGAGATCGTGGCAATATGAATAGGCATATAGATAGATTGGGTGAGTGGACAAAAACTTGTCAGATGCAGTTACATGTCCGGATTATGAGGTCATGCACGTTGGTCGGAAGATTCAGAAGACAGAGTACCATTAAAATCGAGAGAAAGTAGAAGAAACGTGTGACACAGTGGAGTCTTATACGCGCCACAAACAAAGTTTAGTATCATATTATTTCCATGACAAAAAGGATGGCTCCCTTTACGATTGCTAACAATGAAAGAGATGATTTCCCAGGAAAGACAAAAAGTAACAGAAACTAATAGCCGAATCGAAAATTTAGAAAAGACTTGGATCGTTCCAATGGACGACGTTAATGTTTATGGTTCTCTAACATTTGTTTACAATGGGGCTGGGTGTGGGAATTAGGGGAGCTGCGGAGTGGAAGTCAGATTACCCATGATTACGCTCATCCTTCATCTGTCTTCGTCATTTTGTACGTTTTATTTCGCATTTTGCTTCCTGTGAGTGCCCTTGTAAACTGTACCCGCTGGTGACTTATTTCCCTGGTTGTTCTTCATCACGACCCGAAAGAAATCAACATTCGTTTCTCCTGAATCTCGGAAATCTCTGATCACATGTCACCAGCACCTCGACATTTTCCACGTCGGTGTGCCTTCTTGAAATATTAATTGATTTGTCACTGTGTTACTGTTGCACAAATCAATAACAAATCAAATAGCACCAATAGCATCTCGGATGTAAACGCAGATAACTGCAGCCACTCCCCAGAGTACTGCCAACTGTGCGATCACAGAAGCACACATTGTACAGCCAGGAAACTCAAAACAATAGAAACACTCTTTTGGGCTGCGGACCTTGTTGTGTTTCTCAATCAGCAATCGAATTTTACATTGGTAATATCAATAGTTCCCGCACACAAGGAACTAACTAATGCTGCAGACGGAGTATAAAGTGCGGACTGTAGATACTGGAGATCAGAGTCAAGAGTGTGGTGCTGGAAAACACAGTAGATCAGGCAGCATCTGAGGAGTAGCAAAATCGACGTTTTGGCCGAATATCTGATGAAGTATTCATGTCAGAACATCCATTCTCCTGCATCTTGGATGCTGCCTAACCTGCTGTACTTTTCCAGCAACACATTCTCCATTGCTGCAGACTGTCACACATTGCGAGATTCCAGCCACGGAATCAGTGACACTCAGTGTCATGAGTCAACCTACTGCGGACACCTGGCAGTGGTGTTTCATGTCAACTTGATCTTCAAGAATGCGTATCATGAGTTGTCTGTCCTGTACAATGTTTCCTGCAGTCACGACATGCAATATTTTTTTTTCCAAATTTGTCTTGCCTATGATGGGTATTTGGTCCATTTTTTGGTGAGTTGTTGTCAAATATGTCTTTCGGTTTATGCTGTCTCATAACTCCGAGTGGTCAGAGGAGTCTGGCTGTACGTGCCGAGACATACTTTTACCTATAATGTAGAGAGCTTGGTTTGTTGGGTAATGGCATGTCCCACTGGCGTTGGTTTTGACAAAGAATCTGCGGAAATATCTATTGTTGCAAAATATTTCTGGAAGATCCACTAAACAACACAACCAGCTGTCGCGAGTAGCAATGCACAGCGATGACGAGGACAACAAATTCGACAACAAATTTGGACTCAACATACTAGGACATACAAAGTAACGACAAAAAACAGCAACTGAAAGCAGTGGGAAATAAATCAAATCAATTCGAAACGCTGCAGGACAGCAGAGCTTCACATGAGTTTCATCTGCCTTGAAGATATCACCGAGAAAGGGGAGGAAACGGCCGCAAACCAACTTCCCAAAACCACCGAATTTCCCCACACCATCTGCATCCTTCACCTGAACAACAGATCTTTACACAAACCTTGAAACCCTGAAATAGTCAGAGCCGCCCCAGCGGGAAAATGAACCCTGGCATCCCACGTGACAACTGAGGTTACCAAACGAAATGCTGCAGGACAGCAGCGCTTCAGACGAATTTCATTTGCCTTGAAGATATCACAAAGAAAGCGGAGGAAACGGCTTCAAACCAACTTCAAAAAACCACCGAACATCCCCACACCATCTGCACCCTTCACCGGAACTACAGATCTTTACAGAAACCTTGAACCCCAGAAAAAGTCAGAGCCGCCCCAGCGGGAAAATGAACACTGGTAACCCACGTGACAACTGAGGTTACCAAACGCCACCCGGTGGATGTCCGAGCTAACTGAGGCTGCAAGCTACTTGTGCATGCTCTTGTCAATAACACCTGCTTAATTATCCTTATCCCATTTTCCATCATTTAACGTTGTATGCCTTAAGCATTACAAATTTACAGTTAAGTATCTCTGAAGATTATTAGAATTTCTGCCGCTCTGACTCATAGGGACAGTGATGTCCAGATTCCAATGACTCGCAAGCTGATAAAGTTTTTTTTTCTGTAGAGCTATTCGAACGTTTACGACTCTTATCTTAAATCTATGATCGATTGATCCATCCATCATCGAGAAATCTTTCGTTAAGTGTACCCAATCCATGCCCCTCATTCTTTCCTACATCTCAATTCTGTCTCCTCTCAATCTCTCCTGCTCTCACAAAAGCAAGGCCAGTCTGTCTAAACTCTTTCATTGCTGAAGTTCTTCAATCCAGACAATATATTGGCAAATTACTTCTGCACCATTTCCACAGCTGTCATATCGCTTCTTTTTATGTGAATTGCAGAATTATACATAACACTCTAGCGAGAGACGAATAAAGACTTGAAATAAATGTGGGGAATTCACAAACATTGGTCTTTTCCAATTAAGTCTCTTTTCCTCGATACTATTCTACGTCCTTTTCATGAACCCAGTGCTCCAATGATATCTGGTCCATGCAAATCAAACACGTTACATGAGGATTGATAACCCAACCACATTATCTGATTGCATTAAGTGGCTTAAAGCTCCTCATGGTGGATTGGTGCAAGTTCACCTAACAAGAGTGACAGCTGCAGCACTAACTTAACGGTGTCAATGTGAAAGTGAATGTTACTTTGTGCAATGCCTCAGTGGCATGTGAGGAAGGATAGAATGGAAGAATAGTGATTGGGAAAGGGAGGAACGTCTCCGAGATTAGGTGCAGATAAAGTTTGAAGCAAAAAAATCATCACCTTCGAGAGCATTTTAACCTTAAAAATTGACTTCTTCCTTTATGCGTTTGTTTTGAAAGGGTTATGTGGAGTAACATGGAACAAATGAGCATTACTGATACTCGGATTTGAATGGAGGTTGCTTCGGCCACAATGCAGAGGACGAGCCACTATACGATCTCATGAAAAAATAATCAACAGTAAAAACAATAAATGCAATGGCTAAGATTGGCGAGGAACAGCACCACTTGCACAAGAGGATAAGCTACTGAGATTGGGTTGTATCGTCATCTTCGATGTCCTCAGTGGCTGTGGAGAGTCCATCATTGAGAATGTTGAAGACTGATTTCGATAGATTTCGAGAAAAGATGAAATGTACAGGCTTAGCAAACAAATTGTTGAAATGTTGGTTTAAATAACAACGAAGTTTCTCATCGTTACTTTACCAGTGCCTCGAGACAAGGTTGTAACTACGATTGCACACTTCAATCACACCGGTTTCCAGGTCTGGAATCACAGAAATTTAGCGACGCAGTTGTGAAGATCCGATCGGAATTTGAGTGCGGAATGAACGCATGAATCTCTACTCTTTCTGCCAGTGACCAAGTCAGTGAGCATGCAGTTCTTCGATGAAGGCAGAGAGGCGCGTGAAACGCCCAGGTTGGGAGCTCAAAACTAGGCTGGAGCAACTGGAATAGGGAGCTGTAGGAGAAAAGGCTGGGAGTTCTAACCTTATCTGGATACACTTCAATTGACATGGCGCAGTAACCTTTGGGTTGATGGAAAGTATCCTGAGCCATTTTAATCTGAACTGAAATAGTTTTTGGCAGCATACATTTTTGTGGATTGAGGGAGGATCTGCCCCAGGTAATTGTCACAATTATAAATAAACATTTCGCAAAGACTGAACTCGTCTAGGTGTATCTGTGCATTGTGAAATGGGCTAAATATCAGTGCACTCTGACATTTCTCATATTCTGACTTTGCAGTCGGTTAATTTTCTGGAAGGAATTTTAAAAATACTTTTTGTGTTATTCAATTTCCTGCTAGCTTGTTCTGGTCTGATCATTGATGTAACATGAACAACCGAACATTAATATGATTTTGGGATTCGGTTCGACGTTCCCTCGAATTACGGAAGAACAACAGGAGAGCAGAGGTGAAATTTATCCGAATAGCAGTGATCAAATTGAATGAATGGGCAGAGAGAGGATGAAAGGAAGCTTCACGGGGATAAATGTCTTTTCTTTGCCAATGAAACTACCCGCGTCACAAAGTGTCTCACCTGGACTGACAGAAATGAAGTGTATAAGTCCTTCTACATTGAGTGAGGCGGGGAGAATGTAAACACAGCAAGCTCCAAAAAAAACAGAAACATTTGTTCTTTTCTAAACCTCAGTCCCGACTGACTAAGATGACCTTTGGAAAATTATTTTGCACAATGTCCGAAGAGGACTTACAGATTCGACCACGAAAATCAAATTAAATATCAAGATAAAATCACACCACTTTATTCGCTACATCCCCCCTTTTGACACATGGTCCTCACTGTGTGTTAATTGGCATGGATTGGGAATAATGATCGCGTTGACAGGGTTTACCAATGGGGCCACACCACACCCATTCCCTCATTCTGCATTTTCCATTCACGCTTGTCCTTCGGCGTGGCCTGTGACTCGACCTCCCATAAGTCTGCTTTGGATTACAAATATTTGACATACACATGTCAACTGATCACTTGGCGGCTGCTGCGCTGCTGTCCTTCCCGGTGAGTTTGCATTCGCATTGCCTTGAGAAAGGGAATCGTACTTTTTCGTGTGGGCTTCACATTTACAGACAGCGAATGATTTAGGCGGTAGGACCACTTCCAGGAGGTCAGAAGTCAGGCCATGGTGTATTTTGGACTTTCCAGTGTAGGTCAAGAAGCCCCTTTGTTTCCACAGAGTTCCACAATTACGTACAACCCCGAATGCTTAACTGCTGTCTGTGTAAATATTCACTATCATTCACTCAGCCAATTGACATGCCTCAGTCAAGGCAATCAGCTCTGCTGCTTGAGCTGACAGATGACAAGGGAGTGATTCTGCTTTGACTACCTCGTGGGTAGTTACTACAGCATACCAAAGACAATTCTGGCCTGTCCGTTTGCCCCTGAATGCGGACCCATTCACAAAAAAAAAACGCAATATCCTGATTCTGAGTTTGTGAATCCTGCACGTCTGGTCTTGGTGAGTTACAGCGACACAGTCATGTGGGTCTCTGTCTCCTGTTGTGGCGAGAAGGCTAGCAGCATTACGGACGTTACATCTCGTTATTGTAATGTTAGGCATCTCCAATAGTACAGTATTGTTTCTGAGCCAACGTGCTGCAGACATGTGTGCTGTGTTTTTCTCGGAAACCAGTAAGGATGCATGTGGGACCAGGAGGGTTAATTCTCCAAAGCCGACTGCGTCCCTGGACGCTACAACAAACTTTTTCAGCTGCAGCCACGGCTTGCAGGCATATAGGCAATCCTAGAGCCAAAATGTAAGCCTCAATTTTCCCACATTCTCCTGCATCAGCTCAGATGTAATGCATCTACCGTTTGTACAAAAGGCTTGTTTGGATTCGGACCCCCAGTGTAGGTGTGGTTTGGAGCGCCTTTTTAATTCAACTGCAACGGTCTCTGGTTCTGAAACTCTAAGCCATTGGAAATTTCATTTAGTGGCGCCTCAAGTGTTGTGTAATGTGGGATTAAAAATCGACAGTAGGAGTGCATGACCAAAAAGAATAGCAATTGTTACTTCATGTGAGGCTTTGGAATTTGCTGGATTGCTTGAACTTTGTCTTGACCAATGCCCTTCCCTTGTTCAGACAGGAAATGACCTAAGAACTTCACCTGTTGTTGCACAAATTGTAGATATGCGAAACAAAGCTTTGTGCCCATTCCTGGCGAGATGGCAGAGCAACACAAGCGTATCTTTCTCACATTGTTCCTCTGTTGGTGCTGCTATTAAGCATTCGTCTACATACTGCAGAAGCGCTGACCCCGGGGTTAAAACAAGAATCTCCAGACTCCAGCATCGAGCCTCATTAATTATGGTGGGGGACTCACAGTCATCTTCACAAAGTCGCTTGAATGTATATGATTTGCCTTTGAGTGGAAAAGTGAACCAGAATTGACTTTCTGGGTGTACCGGTACACGAAAGAAGACATTTGATAAATCCATAGCAGAGAACCATTTACTGTCCGGTGAAGTTTGAACTCATATGGTACAAGGATTAGGAACATTTGGGGCCGGCGGAACAACAGCATAATTGACTACCTGCAGGTCTTGAACAAAGCTCCGCTTCCCCGATTCACCTGGAATGTTTGCCTTTTTGACCAGAAAAATGGGTCTCTCACCGGTGATTATCCACAGGGAAATATCACTAAAGCTTTCAGGAGGGATGCAAAGTAGTATCCTTTGACAGCCTCGTGTTTTAACGGGTCTCGTGCTCTGCATGGACGATACTCAGACTTCCGGGCTATTCTTATGGGTTCACAGCTTCCTATGAACCCCACATCACGTTTGCCTTTTGCCCTGCACTCAGTAGGGACCCTTCTTAAGCTTGGGTCCGAGACATCTACCATACCTAATCGCCAGGCTACCCTCTTTGCGGGGGTTACCTGGACTGCTCTATCTGCCTGAGTTAGCCAATTTAGTTTCTTCATATCTGTCCTTATGTGTGCATTGAATCAGGTACGCACATCGTCGCTGAAAACAGAATCTTTCGTTTTTTTGTGCCTGCAGTATGCATCGTCTCAAATTCTGCCACCTCTCGCTGGATGCCTTCGCCAATGGTACGTGAGGAAAGGTGCCTTCCACATCAAAAGGATTTTTTTTTCTCATTCCTTGACTGTTTGTCCCTGATATGGTAGTTTACTGGCCTTGTATGTCTGCTATTATTTCGGTTTAACTTTACATTTTTTTCTATCTATCTGCAACACATAACTCTGCAAAGTCAGGTAATTACTTATTTGTTTCCCTGTGCTTTTATTGGATTCAAAATAAATGTTAATTTACCATTACAATGGACATCACATTATTTTACAGGTTGCGGTAACAGCGAGGGCCGAAGTGCCTGTACTGCATTGTAACGTTCGATGTTGTCAGTTACATTTCCTGCTGGTTTCAGATATCTCTCCTCACTCTGGAAGCTCCCGGTCGCATGTTCCAGAGATTTGTCTGCACTTCAGTTAATCTAGGCAACTGTATTTCCTGCTCAGAATGTGATCTCTCTCCAATGGAGAGAGGAAAATAAAGTCGGTGACAAAGCTGAGATCACTTACGATCTGTCCAGAATCAACAAAAACTATCCCGATCTTCCAGTCTCCTATAACTTCAACATTACACTGTGTTCCCACCCTTCAGGCTCTCTGCTTGTATTCCTGATGAAGAGCTGTTGCCCGAAACGACGATTTCACTGCTCCTCGGATGCTGCCTGAACTGCTGTGCTTTTCCAGCACCACTCAAATCTAGACACTGTGTTCCCAGGCCATGATTTCAGTCTCTGTTCTGCTGCAGTGCTCCTTCAAGACACAACACAAGCTGGAAGACACGCAACTCATTTTCTACCGACAGACCATGAAAACTTTAGGACCCAACATCAAGTTCAATCATTTTAGAAACCGTCTGCCGTCTTACACATTCTTCACCCACCCTCCCTTCCCATTAGTTCTGAAGACGAATCGTTGGACTCGAAGCGTTAACTTTCCTTCCTCATCAGAGACAGACAAGAGCTGCTGATTTTGTTCAGACCTTTTGGCTTTTCTTCTGAGAACTTTGTTTTTCTGTTGTAATCGCCAGATACTGGAAGCGCCTGAATGCAGGAGGAGAATTTCACAGGAGATGAAAAGAATGGAAAGGTTTTGACCACTCCCATTGTGAAGGTACGCGAGCTAGACTGGGGATGTTGCTCTAAGCGCAGAGAAGGCTGAATAAGAAACCGATTAATATGCTCATTTTATGAAGAGGATAGATATGTGTGACAGAGATAAGCCTGTATTGGGAAGGAACAGAGTAACATAAATGGAAGATAGGAGACAAGGAGGAGATTTAGGAAGAATACTTTCACCTAGAGAGTATTGATTATCTGGAAATCATTATCTGAACATGTGGTAAAGGTAAGTGTCATGAGAACGTTTCAGCAGTCTGTCGCCGAACACTTGATGAGCCAGAGCACGAGTGGATAAGGACCAGGTATCAGAAAGTGTGACGAGGACAGACAGGCGCGAGATGGGTGTCCTGAATGCAATGCGTCAAAGGCAAACTAGTGTGCTTAAGGATTACGGCTGACGCGCCTCTGTGGCGCAATGGAAAGCGCGTTGGACTTCTACATCTCTATTCAGATTGCTATTCAAAGGTTGTGGGTTCGAATCCCATCAGAGTCGAGTTTTAATTTATGTTTTGCAAAGTGGTCAGACCAGACCCTGCTGCTCATCTGCAAAACCAGTAATAATCGTGCATAAACCTAACTGTCTCGAAACGGAACATTTTCCTCCCACAGATTTACATTATCGATGTCTATTATGGTAGAGATCGATAAATACCTGTTAGCCAGTACGATGTTGTGGATGGGCTGGAAAAAGACATAAAATTGTTCTGTGAGCCATGATGATATCAAATTACGTGGCAGGACAGGATCGGTGTGAAGAATGACCTCCTTCTGCTCCTTTGTGTCTGTGCCATTTCTGGCAAAGGTTTTTAAATAATCATAATGAGGACAATATGAAGTAAACGCCAAATAATATTTTGGTCTCATCTCCACTTCGCTTCCCTCCCGGCTGGAATAGACAGCCCTTGTTTCAGCTTTAGATCAGACAGCGGAGGATTCTCACAAGTTCTCCTTCAGGCTGAATGTTCCTTCACATAGGTTTCCAAGTGGACACACGGAGCAAGCAATTGCATGGATGCTGGGGATTCAGGGACAGATTTCCCCATTGCTGGGCTGGAATTCTGTCCAAGGTAATGAACGTGAATTTCTGACATTTTGAATCTTACTCTGGATTCTTGCGACTTTACGAATTAAACTGAATATAATTTGCCCTTGCAGAACATTATTCAATCTTCACTGTGCATAAAAACCATGCCACATGCTCGTGCACATAGTATGCTGAACATTGTTGATGTTGTGTGCAGTGTGGGTCGATGTCTCAGATGAACATGCCAAAGGAAGTTGGTGAAATGTCAGTGAATCGAGTTCACTGACGAATTGAAGCCGATAGAAGGAAAATCCCAGTACAATGGCCACATAACATTGCCTGTGACCAACGCAGGAAGCCATGGTAAATGTATGCAGTATTCAATAAAACCGATTTTCACCACATTTATCTATGACATTTTCCTGAAGCTGATGCTTCATAATCGATGATCCATTATCAGTATAGCCACCTATGCACTGCGTGTCCTTTCAGATACACAGAAAAAAAAAGAGTAATTGGGTTGAGGGGCCCAGTGGTAAGATCAGGAGCCGTTCATCACCATTAGACGGCAGATCCAGTGGTGCAGTTAGTTAGCTTGCTGTACTTGCATGACAGAATGGCAGCACATGAACTGCCAATGTTGGATTGCATTAGATTCTCGCCAGGTGTTTGTTTTACTGATACTGACCAGAGATGATTGCAAATTCAAGCTGAAGAACAGTTTAAACCCGAAATATTACATTGCAATAAAGTGCTTTTGGCACTAATGTTGCACCGACCTGTAAGACCAATCTGAAGTCCATCTGACCAGCATTTTGACATTATAAGCCGTAGGTTTATCCAATGATCATTTAATTGCCTTGAAGGTTGGTGAGTCTTCGACTGTTGAAGACAAGGCGTTCTGCACTCTTACTACTCTCTGAGAAAGGCCGCTACCTCAGCATCGATCATACTCAAATTACATCGATATGCTCTTGTGCCAACCATCACCATTTGAAGAAAATGCCTTCACTGTCCACCTTACGGAAAACTCTGATCATCTTTTATGTCTATATTAATTCACTTCTCAAACTTCTTATCTCTATCAAAAACAGCCTCAAGTCCCTCAGCCTTTCCTCGTAAGACCTTCCCTTCACAGAAGGCAACATCCGAGAAAATCTCGTCTACAACCTTTCCAATGCTTTCACATCCGTCCTATAATGTGGCGACCAGAACTCGACAAGTTTGGCCATACCAGACAGTTTTCTGGAGCTGCAAAGGGATCGTTCGGCCCTGAAACTCAATCCCTCTCCTAATAAAAACTAACACACTGTGCTCATTGCAAACAAATCCATCAACGTGTGTGTTAACTTTCAGAGTTTTATATACATAGATGCCGAGATCGCTCTGCTCATCTAAACTTCAAAGAATATTACAATTAGCCCAGATCATTTTATTCTTGTTGTTCATTTCAAAGTAAATCACCTCACACTTTTCCACAATAACCTCCATATGCCAACTCTGGGCCCCGATCTGCAGATTATTCATATCCCTCTGTAACCTGCAGCAGACTTCGGCACTGTTGACAACTCCATCGACTTAGTGTGTTCTGCGAATTTACTCATCCATCATCCCATGCTCGAACCCAGGTCATTTTTAAAGGTGACAAACAGCAATGGACCCTAAAAGGAATCTTGTGGTACACCATGAATAACTGAACTCCAGGATGAATATTTTCCATTAACTACCACAGTCTGTGTTCTTTCAGCGAGCCAATTACTGATCTAAACCGCGAAATCACCCTCAATCCCATGTCTCTGTATTTTATGCAACAGCCGACCGTGCATTCGTGAAAATCATATCCAGAATGTTAACCACTTTACTCTCATCCACTTGTTTGTTGTCCTTTTCAAAGAGCTCAATAAAGTTTGTGAGCGACAACCTGCTATTCGCAAAATCGTATTGACTGTAGCGAATCAACTTCTTCCTGCTTAGGTGATCATAAATCATATCTCTCATAACCTTTCCCAAAACTTCATTTTCAAGGAAATACGGCTCACTGTTCTATAATTTCCAGCGTTCTCCCTACTAATCTTCGTGAAGAAGGGGACAATATTTGCTGAACTCGAGTCTTCTCGCACTAATCACATAGACACTGACGAAATAAAGTTGGTCGTCAAAAGTTCTGCAATCTCCTCCCACGATTCCCAGAGAAACCTATGATACATCCCATCAAGCCCAGGGGACAAATCTATTTTCAGGCTTTCAAGAATTGCTAACAACTCGTCTTTATGAATATCAATTTCGTTTATTCTAACAGATTGCATCTCAAAATTCTCTTCGACAGCATTGTCTTTTTCATTTGAGATAAGATGAAAAATATACATTCAGCGCCTCTCCTATCCTCGGACTCCGTTGACGACGTCCTCCTACTGTTCTTGGCAGGCCCAAATCATATCCTAGATATTCTTTTATTCTTGAAATGACAAGAGAAAGCTTCCGGGTTTTAAATGACCCTGCCAGCTAAAGACTTTTAATGTCCCCTCTTTGCTCTGAGTAGCTCTCTCTTTTGGCCCTTCCTTGCTAGCTTTTAATTTTCAAGTGCCCTAACTCAGCTTTCGTATTACATGTTTACATGCACCACCTTCTCCATCTTGACAAGAAATTCAACTTTTTGAGTAAAAATGGCTCCCTGTCTCAACCTCATATTCCCTGCATGACGCACACACACTTATCAAGGACATGCATGAGCGCTTACCTGAACAAGCTCCATATTTCAGGTTTGCAAAACCCTGCGTATACTTTCCCATCTGGTGCATCCTAACTCTTGCTGATCGCATCATACTGGCCTTTCTCCCAGCGATACCTCATGCTCTGCGATATATACATATTCCTATCCATCACTAAATAAACATACCGAATTGTGGTCCCTATCACCAAAGTGCTCAATTATCTCCAAATCGAACAGTTGACTTGCTTCATTACGCAGTACCAAATCCAATATGTTTTTGAATCTTGTTGACCTGTCTCCATGCTGCGTCACGAAACCCTCCTGCCCACATTGGACAAAGACTGACCAATCAGAGCTCCTCAAACAATAACATTTCCAATCAATATTTGGAAAGTTAAACTTCCCCACTACAACGACCTTGTTACTTCCGTTCCTATCCAGAATCATCTTTGCAATCTTTTCCTCCATATCTCTAGAACATTTTGGTGGTGACCTCCACTTGCCTGATTTTAATCTCAGCCCATTCTAGTTCAGCAGATTGAGTCGGGTCCTCATCAAATATCCTTTCTGCTGCCATAGCACTGTCTTAAACTAAAAATGCCACATCTCCCCCTCTTTAACGACTTCCGTGTTCTTACTGAAAAATCGAAACTGAGGTGCAAGGAACAACCATTCATTTCAGTGCTCCATTCATGTCTCTGAAATGGCCACAATATTGAAGTCCCAGTTAACAACCCATGACACCTGCTTTATCCCAGATGCTCCTAGCGGTGGAGTAGACAGACTTCAAACCACCTTCATCCTTGCCAGCATTCATTCGCAAACCTGAAAACCTATTTATGTCCTAACCACTCAAAACGTCCAGCAAACCGCAGCTAAAATTCGGGTTCGCAATCCCCTGCTGAATTCGTTTAAACCCTCCTGAAGAGCTTTAGAAAATTATCCACTCAGGATATTGGTACCTTTCCGGGTCAGGTGTAGACCATCTTGTTTGTAGAGGTCCAACCGACTCCAGAATAAGCCCCAACTATCCAGATATCCAAATCCCTATCACCTGCACTATCCTTACAACCATGTGTTCATCTGCTCTCTCCCTATTCTTTCCCTCACTATAACGTGGCATGTGTAACCAATCAGAAAGAACAACTCTGTTTGATCTAGATCTAAAATGTCACCCTGGATCCCTGAATTTCTGCCATACATCCACATCAATTTTATTACATAAGTTGTTAGTGCATATGTGAAACATAACCTCGGGCTGCTCCCCCTCCCCTTAAGAATCCTGAAAACACGCTGCGAGACATCACAAACCTTGGTAACTTGGAGGTATCACATCAATCATAAGCCTGCCCTGTACCCACAGAAACTGCAATCTGTCCCCCTCACCATGTAGTCCCCAATAACTATTGCTCTCCTCGCCTCTCCCCTACCCTTCTGATCACAGGGACAAACACTGTGCCAGAGATCTGTACCCCATGGCTTACGCCTCGTAGGACATCCCCCCAAAAAGTAACAAATTAGGTATGCTTGTTACAGATGAGCACAGCCAAAGTGGATGCCTGCACTGGCTGCCTGTTCTCTTTTCGTCTCCCGACTGTATACCATCGACCTTTTTCTTGTACCTGAAGTGTAACTGCCTCCATATAACTCCTCTCAATTCACCTCAGACTACCCAAAGATCCAATGTTCAGCTCCAGTTCCCTAAAGCTGTTGCCAAGGAGATGGAGTTGGGTGCAATTCCCGTAGAATCAAATGTCAGGGACATTACAGTAAACTCTAAGCTCTCACATTCTACAGGAAGAACATTCAAATGTCCGACCATCCATTTCTAATGTTCTGAGTTCACACACACACACACACACACACACACATACGCATGTGTGTGTGTGTGTGTGTGTGTGTGTGTCTGAATTTAGAATATTTCGAATTGGTTGGTCGGCCATTTGTTTGATTAGATTAGATTAGATTAGATTAGATTACTTACAGTGTGGAAACAGGCCCTTCGGCCCAACAAGTCCACACCGCCCCGCCAAAGCGCAACCCACCCATACCCTTACATTTACCCCTTACCTAACACTAACGGGCAATGTAGCATGGCCAATTCACCTAACCTGCACATCTTTTGGACTGTGGGAGGAAACCGGAGCACCCGGAGGAAACCCACGCAGACACGGGGAGAACGTGCAAACTCCACACAGTCAGTCGCCTGAGGCGGGAATTGAACCCGGGTCTCTGACGCTGAGAGGCAGCAGTGCTAACCACTGTGCCACCATGCCACCGTGTTCTAGGAGAAAGTGAGGACTGCAGATGCTGGAGATCAGTGCTGAAAATGTGTTGCTGGAAAAGTGCAGCAGGTCAGGCAGCATCCAAGGAACAGGATAATCGACGTTTCGGGCATATGCCCTTCTTCAGGAATGAGGAAGGTGTGTCCAGCAGGCTAAGATAAAAGGTAGGGAGGAGGGACTTGGGTAAGGGGCGTTGGAAATGCGATTGGTGGAGGGAGGTCAAGGTGAGGGTGATAGGCAGGAGTGCGGTGGGGGCGGAGAGGTCAGGAAGAATATTGCTGGTTAGGAAGGCGGTGCTGAGTTCGAGGGATTTGACTGAGACAAGGTGGGGGAGGGGAAATGAGTAAACTGGAGAAATCTGAGTTCATCCCTTGTTTCTGGAGGGTTCCCAGGCAGAAGATGAGGCGCTCTTCCTCCAACCATCGTGTTGCCATGGTCTGGCGGTGGAGGAGTTCAATGACCTGCATGTCCTTGGTGGAGTGGGAGGGGAAGTTAAACTGTTGGGCTACGGGTGGTTGGGTTGGTTGGTCCGGGTGTTCTCTGAAACGTTCTGCAAGTAGGCGGCCGGTCTCCCCAATATAGAGGAGGCCACATCGGGTGTAGCGGATGCAATAGATGATGTATGTGGAGGTGCAGGTGAATTTGGGGTGGATATGGAAGTTTCCCTTGGGGCCTTGGAGGGAAGTAAGGGGGGAGGTGTGGGCGCAAGTTTTGCATTTCTTGTGGTTGCAGGGGAAGGTGCCGGGAGTGGAGGTTGGGTTGGTGTGGGTTGTGGACCTGACGAGGGAGTCACGGAGGTAGTGGTCTTTTCGGATCGCTGATAGGGGAGGGGAGGGAAATATATCCCTGGTGGTGGGGTACGTTTGGAGGTGGCGGAAATGACGACAGATGAAACGTTGTACATGGAGGTTGGTGGGGTGGTAGGTGAGGACCAGTGGGGTTCTGTCCTGGTGGCGGTTGGAGGAGTGGGGCTCAAGGGCGGAGGAGCAGGAAGTGGAAGAGATGCGGTGGAGGGCATCGTCGACTACGTCTGGCTGGAAATTGCGGTACTTGAAGAAGGAGGCCATCTGGGTTGTATGGTTTTGGAACTGGTCCTCCTGGGAGCAGATGCGGCGGAGACGAAGGAATTGGGAATATGGGATGGCGTTTTTACAGGGGGCAGTTTGGGAGTCGGTCGGTTTATAGTAAATGTCCGTGTCGATTCGGTCACCCGAGATAGAAATGGAAAGGTCTAGGAAGGGGAGGGAGGAATCTGAGACGGTCCAGGTGAATTTGAGATCGGGGTGGAAGGTGTTGGTAAAGTGGAAGAACTGTTCAACCTTCTCGTGCGAGCACGAGGCAGCGACGATATGAAGTGGATGAACTGTTTAACCTCCTTGTAAAGTGGATGAACTGTTCAACCTCCTCGTCGAATGTTCTTCCCGTCGAATGTGCGAGCTATATGTATATACATATGTGTATGTACACATATGTATAAATGTGTGTGCGCGTGCATGTATGTGTGTGTATGTATATATATTTAAAAGTTGCAAAAGAACATTGAGTAAAACAGCATTTATTCAAAAAAAATCTGATTTTGTGGAGTGTTCTGTCCTTGGGAAATACCTCAGTTACTTAAGACCAGCCATAAAGACTCCCTGAGTGAATATCCATCACTCACTAGAGATACAGAGGTGATTTTTTGAAGTCGATGACGTTTGTCATGTCGCTGATCCTGCGCTGTGTTAAATTCTGGAAAGGACGTTTAGCTCGTATCATATTACTAATTTTGCTGCAAACTCGCACAGTCCATTAAAACAATCCAAAGGTTATTAGGTTTATCTCATTGGACATTTTGCCTGTTATCAGAAAAACTGGAATAGAAATGACAAAGCTGTTTTTAAGTACTGCTATGAAGATTACAGAATTCAAGCAGGAATTATTTTCGTGTCTTGTCACTAGACATGGTTGGGGGAGATGAGTGAGCATCAAATGAATTCACTCCCTTCTTTGTGATTGCAGCCAAATTTTCTACTGCAACAGATGAAAGAACAAAGGTGCATCACATCGGCAGGTCAGTTCCAACTCACGATAGTGTAGTTTATTTTTGATTCTCGCCATCTCCTAAAGTATTAGCTGAATGGGGAGATCAGCATCCTGAAGGTATGCTGAGACATTGCGCGAATTATTCCCACACTGTTGGCATCACTTTGTATCATAAACCAGTTATGCAGCAGACTGTGCTAACCGGCTTCCCTTTAATGCTGAGCTAACACAAACAGCTCAATTCTTTTACAATTTATAGAAGTTCACGTAGAACAAGCTGCTAAAGCTTTCCTCACAATCAGCTCATTCTACACTTAGTCGTGCTCAGTTGCAGGTGTTATGAGGCTACTTTCTAATTAACGTCAACCAATTAGAGTGTGCACGTAACGTGTACCCATTCTGGCCGCCCAGACTCCCTGTCCCGGTGAAATTCACTCCTTGTGTGTCTGCACGCATCTTTACAAATATTTTAGAATCAGCTTCTGAATAATTTTTCCTGAGAAAAAGTAATCATTTTCGAATTCAATAGCTGTAGAAAGAAAAAGAATGCGAGCTCCAAACTTCTCTTTATCATTCATCGCTGGTTTTCAAGTTCTATACTCTAGATATAGATCCATCCGAATGAGGGAATTTCCCTCCTGTTTACTCTCACCAAATTCACATCGCCTAGAAACCTTCTACACGGACACAACTCAGTTTTACCTGGTGTCACGCCACATGATCTATTCGTCTTTTCCACCATCCCATGATACCCCGCTTTGTCTTTTCAAATGGCATTATCCCCCACTACATCATTGGCTTCCTTTTCATTTTTCTGTTTCCAAGTAAACGCTGTCCATTCTTCCTGACGTCTTTTCATTCCAGTCATCTCCATCCATGTCTTTTATCATCTCTTTATGTCCCAGTATAGTCCATGTTGAGAAAGGATGCTGGGGCCAAAACAACACATGAAAACCCGCTCTAATGCTGTATACTACCATTACCAATGTAGGGAAAATGGGAGCTAGTTCAGTCAAAAGTAAATCCGTTGGTTGTTGCACAATGGATCAATCACTGATTGGGTCGTGACTGTTTTTCCTCTCTTTTCTCGCCTGTCTGAACATGTGCTAAAGCAACACAATAAGGGAACATGGAATGCCTACAGTTCAGAAATTACCTATACGATACAACAAATGCACACCAATCCTCCTGGGATTAACCCTCACAGAACAATCCTTACCCTTTTTCTCTTCATTTGCTCCTGAATAAGGCAACTTACTGACAGTCGACACAGTTGTCGGCAAATCATATCTCTGGCGCTGTGAGGCAGCAGTGATAACCAGTGAGCCAACTTGCGGCCCTGCACAATTATTCAAGGCACATTCGGACGCGTTTGAAATATCAAAGACGTTCGACTTGTGTTGTTGCCCTTATCAGGAACAATAAATCCAGATTCCCTGACCAAGAAATTAACCCAAAACACAGCGGTGAAAGCGCTGCATTGTAACCACTAGTCGACCAGGAAGGATGGCATGTGCAATTGCGTCTTCTCTGAACAGCATAGCATTCTTTTCCTGCGATGAGAAATTCCTTCCAAAAAAGAGTGTTCGTGACACCGTGCTTTTAGAGCACAGAATAATACATTATGTCCGTGCCAGTCATCAAACATCCAAATATTCTCGTTTCCAATTTCCACTCATTGGCCCACAGCCTGACGTCTGAAGTGTTCATCTGAATGTGACTTTCCCTGCAAAGTTTTAATCTCCAATGAACCAGTGAATGAGTCTGAAGTCAGATACCGTCAAATTTGTTCATGAACTGCGGGAGAACTGAGCCTCATTTTGACCCATAGAGGGAACTATACAGACACATCTTTTGAAAGTGACAAAGGCCTCAGGAGAGCCCAACTTCCATAAAATAAGGAATTGACCCGTTTGGCCTCTTCTTTCTTCATGACTCGCTTTAAAACCGATTCTGTTTACATAAGCAGAGGGGTAAACAGGCGGGAGTCTATCCCTCAAGGACTGTCCCAATCGGTAATAATTTGTACCTGCTAAATGTTGACTTCTCCAAATCTGAGGCAGCCTGGCGAGCTGTGGTCTTCCAACTTCCTGCCTGCTTAAATGGATTCCAGCAGATTCCTGTCTCTACATAAGGAACAGAAGCATTCAACCGCATCCCTGTACGTTTTCGTCCCCCATTGTTTCACTGTTACTTTTCTGCTTTTCATGAATCACGTTGTTCTTCCTGCCAAACGAAGGCATTCTTCACATCAGAAGCTTGTCATCCTCATGTTCCTCGAAGGAGAAACACATATGTGGACTTCCAAACTGAAACAAATGGGGCCTGGGGCGGGGTGTGGGGGGGTTCTGTCTATAAATGACTTCCAGATATTCCTTCAAAAATAATTCCTAACAACATGGAGAACGCACCTTCGGATGCTTGCTGCAATAGTTGCAAGAAAATTCAGCAAGGCTGTAGTGTGAATCGAGGTTACAACCCCGAGCTCGAACCACTGAGCTATGGCAGCACTAACATATGAAGCGGTTTGAGACTGACAAAAGATGATGACCTCTAGCAGAAAAACTTCGGTCATCTCACTTTTGTGATACAAGCTTCGTTTTGTGTGACAAAATACGACTTGAAACCCACTTCTTTGATCACTTGTTTGATATAACACTTTGTCAGCTTCCCAATATCTCATAATGTGACAGGGATCAACATTTGTTTAAACTCACACAAAGTAAAAGCTTTGAAGCTTCTTTTATATAAAAGGCACGATGTAGTATTGATACCAGCTCATTACCCTTGATTTCAGCATGTATTGCAGTTTTTCTTAATCACTTGGTGAGTAATTCCTTTCCGTTTGCCTGGTGTGATTTACGTTGCCATGGGAATTCGTAATTTATGGCCTTGGCAGGTGACTTTTAGGCACCAAACGTGAAACAGTTCAAATCGAACATGCTCCGGAGCTTGGAATTCGAGGGAATGCAGAATATCTGAGAGTGCACTTTAAAACATAATCTTGGGTGTTGTGTCCGCTGGCTGGGTTGGCATACCATTGACCAGCTCTATTTGCTCTTGAGTGGGCTGGAGGATATGACAGTGATAGTTAGAGGGCAGACAGTCAAGAGATTTGTAGAAAATGATGGAAAATTTGAAATTTTGCCGCCCGGTGATGGGTGAGCAACCCTTGTTGTGAGTACTCCCACATGCTGGAGAGGTATTGGAAGACCTCAGGATTACATCATTGGGTGAATAACCTGCAACTCCTTCCCTGCCACCATGTGGGAGCCCTTGTGGAAAGATAAAGCTGCGAAGGCCGCAGTGCACGTTTGGGAAAATGGGCGTTCATAAAAATGCCATTCAGATAATGAACAATGAAACTGTTAACAGAACGCAAGTACACCTTTGAATAGAAGCAGTGGGAGTTAGATCATAGAACATAGAACATAGAACATTACAGCGCAGTACAGTCCCTTCGACCCTCGATGTTGCGCCAACCTGTCATCCCAATCTGAAGTCCATCTAACCTACACTATTCCATGTACGTCCATATGTTTGTCCAATGACGACTTAAATGTACTTACAGTTGGCGAATCTATTACCGTTGCAGGCAAAGCATTCCATACCCTTACTACTCTCTGAGTAAAGAAACTACCTCTGACATCTGTCCTATACCTATCACCCCTCAATTTAATTCTATGCCCCCTCGTGCTCGCCGTCGCCATTCTTGGAAGAAGGCTCTCCCTGTCCACCCTATCTAAACCCTCTGATTATATGATATGTCTCTATTAAGTCACCTCTCAACCTTCTTCTCTCTGACGAAAACAACCACAAGTCCCTCACCCTTTCCTCGTAAGACCTTCCCTTCATACCATGCAACATACGAGTAAATCTCCTCTGCACCTTTCCAAAGCTTCATCATCCTTCTTAAAATGTTGTGACCAGAACTGTATACAATAGTCCAAGTGCGGCCCCATTAGAGTTTTGTCCAGCTGTAGCATAACCTCATGGTTCCAGAACTCGATCCCTCAATTAATAAAAGCTAAAACACTGTATGACTTCTTAACAAACTTGTCAACCTGGGTGGCAAACTTCAAGGATCTCTCTACCAGAACACCGAGATCTCTCTGCTCACCTACACGACCAAGAAACTTACCATTAGCACAATACTTTGTATTCCGGTTGTTCCGATCAAAAGGAATCACCTCTCACTTGTCCGCATTAAACTCCATTTGCCACCTCTCAGCCCAGCTCGGTAGCTTATCTATGTCTCTCTGTAAACTACAACATCCTTCATCACTATCCACAACTCCACCGAACTTAGTGTCGTCTGCAAATTTACTAACCCACCCTTCTACACCCTCAATCAGGTCGCTTATAAAATATAATGAACAGCAGTGGACCCAACGCCGACCCTGGCGGTATACCACTGGCAACTGGACTTCAGAATGAACATTTCCCATCAACCACCACCCTCTGTCTTCTTTCAGCAAGCCAATAACTGATACAAACTGCTACATCTCCCAAAATCCCATTCCTCCGCATTTTATGCAATGTCCTACTGTGGGGAACCTTATCGATCGCCTTTCTGAAATCCATATACACAACATCAACAGGTTTACTCTAATCGACCTGCTTGGTCACCTTCTCAAAGAAATCAGTTAGGTTTGTGAGGCACGACCTACCCTTCGCAAGTTGGCTGGTAGTGTGGCCGAGCGGTCTAAGGCACTAGATTAAGGCTCCAGTCTCAACAGAGCAGTGGATTCTAATCCCACCGCTGCCATTTCTGCTGATCAACTCCAACGACGCCGCTTGTTCAAATGCGGTTTCGACCCCTGCTGCATTTCTGTTTGAAACAGAAGAAAAATGAGTTTGCTTCCCGTGGAATTAACTGTGGTGTGGTCAAGTGCCGAATTTTCCGAAGTGTCTGTGCTGTCATGATCGTGTTCGCCTCCCGCGCGGAAAATCGCAAGCAGCTCTACTGTTGCTTCACATTCCAGGCAAATTGAGATTTGGGGCGGCATGGTGGCACAGTGGTTAGCACTGCTGCCTCACAGCGCCTGAGACCCGGGTTCAATTCCCGTCTCAGGAGACTGACTGTGTGGAGTTTGCACATTCTCCCCGTGTCTGCGTGGGTTTCCTCCGGGTGCTCCGGTTTCCTCCCACAGTCCAAAGATGTGCAGGTCAGGTGAATTGGCCATGCTAAATTGCCCGTAGTGTTAGGTAAGGGGTAAATGTAGGGGTATGGGTGGGTTGCGCTTCGGCGGGTCAGTGTGGACTTGTTGGGCCGAAGGGCCTGTTTCCACACTGTAATGTAATCTAATCTAATCTAAAAACCATGTGACTATCCCTGAACAAATTATTCCTTTCCAGATGGTTATAAATCCTATCTCTTATAACCTTTTCCAACAATTTACCAACAACTGAAGTGAGGCTCACTGATCTAAAATTAACAGGATTGTCCCTACTCCCCTTCTTGAACATGGGAACCATATTTGCTATCCTCAGGACTCATGGAACTATTCCTGTAGACAATGACGATTTAAAGTTCAATGCCAAACGCTCGGCAATCTCCCCCCGGCTTCCCAGAAGATCCTAAATAAAGCTCATCCAGCCCAGGGGGCCTATCTATTTTCACACTCTGCAGGATTTCTAATACCTCCTCCTTGTGAACCTCAATCCCACCTAGTGTAGTAGCCTGTATCTCAGTAATCTCCTCGACATCATTGTCGTTTTCTAGACTGAATACTGTTGAAAAGTATTCATTTAGTGCTTCCCCCATCTCCTCTGACTCCACACACAACTTTCCACTGCTATTGCTGATTGGCCAAAATCTTACTTTCGTCATTCATTTATTTCTTAAATACCTATAGAAAGCCTCAATGTTTACCCTGACCCTATCCACCAAAAACTTCTCATGTCTCCTCCTGACCCATCTGAGCTCTCTCTTTCGGTCTTTCCTGGCTACCTTGTAACCCTCAAGCGCCCTAACTGAGCCTTCGCCTCTCATCCAAACATAAGCCTTCTTCTTCCTCTTGACCAGACAGTCTACTTCCTTCGGAAAACACGGCTCCCGCTCTGGACAGCTTTCACTCTGCCTGACAGGTACATACTTATCTCGGAAACACAGTAGCGTTTCCTTGAATAAGCTCCACATTTCTAATGTGCCTATCCACTGCAGTCTCCTTCTCCATCCAGTGCTTCCTAAGTCTGGCCTAATCGCATCATAATTGCCTTTCCCCCAGCTGTAACTCTTGCCCAGTGGTATACACCTATCCATTTCTATGTCAAATCTCCCGTAACAACTACCCTGTCATTCTCACTGCTATCGAGAATCATCTTTGCTACCCTTTCCTCTACATCTCTGGAACAATTCGGAGGCCTATAGAAAACTACCAACAGGGTGACATCTCATTTCTAACTTCAGCCCACATTACATTTGTTGACGAGTCCCCAAACATCTTTTCTGCAACTGTAATGCTGTCTTTGACCAACACTGCCACAGGTCCCCCCCCTTTTACCTTCTTCTCTGTTCTTACTGAAACATCTAAATCCTGGAATCTGCAGCAACCATTCATGTCCCTGTTCTATTCATGTCTACGAAATTGCCACAACACCAAATTCCCAGGTACCAACCAATCCTGTAAGGTCATCGACCTTACTCCAGATGCTCTTTGCGTTGAACCATACGCCATAGACATACGCCAAACCAACGTCTTGCTTACTGGTGCAATCTTGCGACCCTAAGACTTGTTTTGGACCTCCCTACTCTCAAACTTTTCGATACTAGAACTACAACTTTGGTTCCCATCCCTCTGCTGGATTAGTTTAAACACACCCCAATAGTCTTAGCGAATTGACCCCCAGGATATTGGTACCCCTCTGGTTCAGATGAAGACCATCCTGCTTCTACAGGTCCCACCTACCCCAGAAAAATCCCTAATTATCCAAGAATCCAAAATCCTCCCTCCTGCACCATCCCTGTAGCCACGTGTTCAACTCCACTCTCTCCCGATTCCTTGCATCACGAGCACAACAGCAGGGAGGGAATTTGAAAGGACGGATGGAAGTGTATTATGACCGTGACTTCCAAACGAACGGATTAAAGTTTGAGCTGCAGAAGAGCAGAGACGTGGAAGAGTTAATGATGTTAATGAAGTGCAAGTCGGCTGACATGGTGATGTTGTGGATATGTGGTTAAAAACACATCAGAAATTGAAGTATGTCACCATGGTTATGACGTGCCTGTTCAGACTCAGACAATTACCAGGGAGGAGATTGAATCAGTGGCGAGGCATTTTCTCCTAGGACTTGGTCGATGATGCTTTCCAGCTCATCTCATCCACTTCCCTCAACTCCGCTCCCAAAACTCTTCCCTCCAACTGAGACGAGGACGGAACTCCCTTCTACATCACTTTAAAATCCAGCACCCTCTGTAGACATCATGCCATCCTCCGGCATTTCCGTCAGCTGCAAATAAAACCCACCAACTAAGATGTGTTTCCCTCCCCACCCCTACCCACTTTCTGTAAATATCTTTCCCTCTTCGACTTCCTGGTGGTGCACGCCCCCACCAACCACCCTCCCATCCGCTCCCAGCAAACTTCTCATTCCAACACGGGATTTGCAAAACATCCATCCACACCTCCGCCCTCAACTCTGTCCAAGGCCCCAAAGGACCCTTCCATGTCCATCAGAGTTTCACCTGCATTTCCACGCATGTCATTTACTATATCCATTGTTCCCTTTGCAGTCTCCTCGACACTGAGGAGATCGGATGCCTAATTATAGACCACTTCGGAAAACTTCTCTGAGACACCCGCACCAAACAACACCACTGGCCGCTGGCCGAACATGTCAACTCTCCCTCCCACACAGCCAAGTTCATTCAGGTCCAGGGCTTCTGCCGCTCTCATGAACTGTCCTGTCTGTCCATCTTCCGTCCCACCTATCTGCACCACCCTGCGCTGCGACCTATAATCATTACCCCCACCTCCATCCTCCTACCACACTCTCAGTTATTTTGTCCCAGCCACAGACGCTCCCATTTGTCTCTCTACCACCTCGCTTCACAAGCCTCTTTCCTGATGGTGCCCGAAATGTCGATTGTCTTGCTCATTGGATGCTGCCTGCACTGCTGTGTTCTTCCAATATCACACTTCTAACTCAGTGGCGAGGCAGTGGATTTTGAGTTCGGGACTGAAGTCAGATGCCTCAGTTTTGCAATGATTCAATTGTAAGAAATGTCTGCTCCATCAGGACTTGGTGTCAGACAAGTCAAGACAGTGTTTGACCTGGAGGGAACAGGGAGGTGATCGTGTTCATATCCACCTGCTGACCCGCTGGTCTCTGTGGTGGAGGCTGTGTGCATGAAAGATTCTGACAAAATTCTCTTCCAATTCTTCGTGTCGAAAATCCCTTACCTTCAGACCTTATCTTCAGACAGAATCTAGAATCTTGTGAAAGACGGTTTCATACTCTCATTTTTGGATAACATCAGTTTCGCAGGATTTTAGAAGGGTAAGATTTACAAACCAACCTCTCCACCATAATCTGATGAAGCCGCACAGTTTATCCCGAATACAACTTGATCAGATTTCGAACATGAAATGAAAAAGCTCTGGTTACAGTGTGAGATAAATCGTTCACTTATTGTGTGTGTGGACGAGGCTTCCACCTGTCATCAGACCTTACAAAGCTCAATTGCAATCATACTGAGGTAAGACTGGGGAAACGTGGGGATCCACTCCCTGTCTGAGTTGAATTCACGTGGACGCAATGATACCAGGAACAAGCCATTCACCTGCTCAGAGTGTGGGAAGGGATTCATTCTGTCTCTGACCTGCTGCGACACCTACTCGTTCAAAATGATGAGAAACTATTTCAATGCCTGAACTGCGGAAAATGCTTTAAAACATCCAGCGATTGGAGAACCGAACACCTCGCTCATATTAATTAGGAACCTTTTATCTCTCCGGACTTTGGAAAATGTTATCAACCCTCTATGTGCTTCATCTTTGAGAAATATGCTCACATAAATAAGAGTCCAATAAGAATCAACGAGACCTGACGTGTGATCCACGTGCTCACCCGGAGGAGAGACATCTCCAGTTCCAAATCTGTGGGACGTGCTGTAACGTCCGAGCGACCGGATGGCTCATCACCTTTCAACACAGTATTAACAGGTCTTTCTAAATGCCATGACTGCGGGAAGTGCTGAACTCTTTCCTGAATACTAACGTGTCATCAACATGTTCACACTGAGGATAGACATTAATCACTATAAACGTTCCTGGGGACAGTATATCATGAACGTCTTCACATTGAGGAGAGACCTTTCAAACATGTAGTCTGTGGGATGTGCTCTCTAGTCTCTGTAGAACTGATGTCCCATCGATATTTTCGAATTGTGAGAGACGTTTCAAGTGAATTTATTCCAGGAAGAGGTTCAAGCAATCATCTCAACTCTCAGTACACCATCTGATTTGCAGTTGTCAGCAAGCATTTACCTGCTCCATGTGAGAAAAACAGTTAGGTCACTCATCGACCCTGCTGAGAGAGTAGAGGGATCCCACTGAGGGATGGAATTCACTCACTCATCGACCCTACTGAGACAGCAGAGAGTTTACATATCTCAACACCGATTGAACTTTGTTCTTCACATTCAGATCTCAAAGCAAAGTTTTAATATTCTAGATAACAACCAAAAAAATCTGCTTTGTGTTAAACACAGTATCGAAGATCACTGGAAGGATGGGATTACAGAGTACGTGAAGCATCAGCACAGGTTGTCAAGAAGAAATCACATTTGACAAATATATGAGAATGCTTTGAGGAGATAATGAGCAAGTGAGACGAAGTCAAGCCTGTGGAGGTGACCGGCTTGAATTTCCATAGACATATTTCAAGGTGCAGTACGGCAAACTGCTAAATAAGAGGCCATGGATTGAGGCTTGGCTGACTGGCAGAAGGCAGACAGTTGGGTAAAGAGGTCTCTTCCAGGATGGCAGCCCGTGACTAGTGGAGTTCAAAGGAGTCAGGGTTTGCACCACAGCTATTCACATTATGTATGAATGATCCATTCAAAGGAACTGAGGGTGTTGTTGCTCCATTTGAAGAAGACACAATGATAGGTGGAAGGCCAGATCTTATTGATGAAGCGGGCATGCTGCAGAATGACTTGAACGGAGTGAGTGTTTCGAAAAACGTTGTAGTTGCCATACTTTGTGGAAAATATGAGGTCATATGTTTGGTGGAAAGAGTAGAGGCATAGACAATTTTCTGATAGGAGAAAGAATTCCAAGTTCAATTTTCTCTTATGTTTAGCATGCAGTTTCAGTTGGTGTTTAGGAAGGCAAATGCAATGTCGGCGTTCTGTTCAAGCAAATTAAAAAGCACGGGCAGAGGTTTAGGCCTCAGTCAATAGGAGGCTCTGGACCATTGCATTTGGAACATTGGGAGTAGGTTTTGGCCCCATATCTAAGTGATGGTATATTTTGCGTGGTGGATAGGAGATTTATAATGGCTGACTCAGTGGTGAGTAGTAATGTCTTGCATCCTCCGCGATGTTTATTCAATATCTACTTTGGACGAATGTGAATTTGGTGTTGGCACATCCTATCCGTTTCAGCCTGCGTTTCGTCCCCAGACTAAAGATTTGTGGCTGACGTTCTTTCGTCATGGGAAATTCAGAGTTACAGGAATTGGGTAGAGGTGTGAGTTGGGTACGATTCCCTTCGCATGATTAGTGGGGGTTTCTTGGTCCAAATCTCCGTTTTGCACATTTTAGGTATTCCGTTAGAACAACGTTGATCGCAGGGATTTAGGCCTTGTCATAAGAATTTTTTTAACCGAGGTGACACCTTCCATATAAACACATGGTTTCAAGTGAACGTCTTGAACGATATAAGGAGTGGAGGGACATTCTTGAGGAGGACATCACAAAGGTCAATGGAGAATATTAAATAGCCTTAAACCATAAAGTTAAGTATAATCTAAAGAGATCCTGCAAGTACATTAAGAAATTGAGACGAAATAGGACCACTTTAAGATGAAAAAGCTCACCTATGCCTTGATCCTCAGCAGATGGAGAAACATATAATGTTCATTTCGCGTCAGTTTACACTGTGGAGAATGAAATGGCGGGTACACCTAAATACTGACGTTTTGAAAGCAGTTCACATTGAAAAAGGGAAGTGCTGGAGGACCTGGAATCTATAAAGTTGGATATTTCTCTGGGATCTGATCTCCTCTATCCCGGAAACTTGTGGGAAGTTAGGGAATGAAACTGTTGGGCCCTTCGTAGAAATATGTTTATCATCTATTATTGCGAGTGAGACGCCGAATGACTGGGGGATGGCTAATGTTGTGCCTTTGTTTAGAAAGGAATTCATGGAGAAATCTGGGATCGATAGACCTGTGTGTCTGGTTATGGTCGTGGGTAAGTTGTTGGATGCAATTCTTAGCGATAGGATTTATTTGAATTTTTAGATACAAGGAATGAATCGGGATAATCAGCATGGTTTTGCACAAAATTGATTGAGTTTTTTGAAGGCGTAACCAAGAAGATCAATGAGGACATAGTGGTAGAGTTTGCTCACTTGGGCTTTAATAAAAGCTTTTACACTGTTCCACACAGTTGACTAATTCATAAAGTTAAATCGCATAAGTTAAATGTAAGGATTCCAATTAGATATAAAATTAGTTCGATAGCAGGATGCTGACAATGGTGGTGGAAGGTAGTTTTCGGACTGGAGGACTGTTACCAATGGTATCCCATTGGCTGAGCGCACATTCATTTTATTTTTCATTTAAATAAATGATGTAGGTGGAAAGATAGAAAGCATGGTAAGTAAGTTTGCAAAGTTGGTAGTAGAATAGACAATAATAAGGTTCTGGAAGGTTGTGAAGCGAGTTTCTCGTCAGGTCAGTTTCTCTCTGACCTCGGGTTTAAAAAGCATGTGGGGGAGGAGTTGTGAAGGGCCATTCGTCCATCGTGAAGCGTACGTTATCAGGCATCCTTCTATTCTCGTCCCAGTTTGCAGCAATGAAATTGTCTATGTGATCTGAAATGACATAACAATGGTACTGAAGGTTGACCTGGTCACACTGTTGTAACCCCTTTGAGGAACGTATTCTCATGTTCAAATACAGAGGGAATCACGCAGGCACATTCCCCGATAGTGACAGAGTCCTCAGGATTATACCCATTCCATGTGCTTTTCTCTACAAGTATCTCCGGAGAAAGGAGGCTTTAAGTGGAATACAAGGCACTTCGCCAGAAAATATGCACCGTTGCTGTGAGCCGCGATATGAAATGGATACTGAGCTGAAATGGTCCCAAACGCTTCTCATGTGAAACTTTCAATAACACAAATCCCACCAAAACAAGCCCTCTGGCTCCTGGGACCTGACAGGTTAGCGCCCAGCAGACATTCCTTCCTAAAAACAACGGGCACACGGCAAAACCTAAACACTTTCATGTCTCGTCTTGTTCTGTTTCTGTCGCTGTCACACCTCCCGCTTCCTCTGAACGTCTAGTCCCGATGTCAATGAGCTGTTTGATATAAACACAGGCACATCGAGAAAGTAGTCTTTATTTCAAAAGCAGAGCCAGGGATTGTAAGCTGCAAGGGCTTGCTCTCTGCTGGGTAATGAAACATCACGGTTTCGTTGTCCTCATTATCATATAGACTGATTCCACAAATATGCACCGCAACAGTTATTACCAATTGAAATGTCCCAATGAATACCGTGACGGACAGAAAGATCAGGGGAGAGTAGCTTCGACCCCTTCCTCGCCAAAGGATATTTTGCAAAGAATGTCCTGTTACTTGACAAAATGACCTCCTCGAAGCTGGCCATGGAAGTGTCTAGCACAATAATATCCTTTGGCCCATATGTCTGCACCAGTCCAACACAATCCCCTGAACTGTTCTTATCTCATTTGGCGTCAATTGGTTCAGAGGGGCAAATGTATTCAGTCATGGAAGTGGACAACTAAGTGGGTCTTACCTGCTCTGGAGTTATCTGTCTTTTCCATCCTGACAGGCAGTTGGTTGCAGATTCTTAACGTTCGTTATTTGAGTTTACGCAATTCACCTAATCCTGCGATTGAATTTCAAACAAGAAAGCAGAGAACAAGCACTCTTCAAGTTCACTCTCGGCTTTCAATCACAGTCAGCAAAATGCTTAACTGAATGAGGAATCCACATTGCATTTAACGCCCATCGCCTAAACTACATGGCCACATCTGCAGAAGCGTGCTACTAAACTGTATTCAAGTATTCCCTCCCTGTGGAGCTGAGGGACAGGCAATCATTGTTCGGTTTGTTTGAATTCAATCACCACAGTTTCGACAGGGTTAAATGTCAGGACATGTTTGATCAGTGTAATCAATCTCGGTGGTTGAAATGGTCATTCAGTTAAAAAGAAAGGTAGAGATTGCAGGAGAAACTAAACAGATCTGGCAGCATCTGGGGAGAGACAAATAGAGACAACGATTCGGAGCTTCTCCAGGAGTTTCTCTGAACTCTGTTTTCTCCGACAGGTACTGGCAAACTTGCCGAGTTCCTTCATCAGTTTCTGTTTTTGTTTTAGATTCCGAGTATCCACAACCCTTCACTAGCCAGTCAACAATACAGTAACGCATTTGTGGCTCCTCACTGGATTTGCTTTCCGTTTGGATACATATCCTTAACCCTATTAAAAACCCGAAAGTGCACAGCAAATGAGTCGGATGGATAAGAACACCTGCCGCTCCATGCGGGTGTACACTTTCTCGGTTAACAGCGAAACGAGAGGACTAATTGCTCCACAGAGACTAGGTAGTCTCTTGTAGCAGGCCCCTTGCAGGATCTCCTAAAGCAGACTGTCAGTGAATTCAAGCTTTCGCCTGCCCTTCGCAGAATGAAAATTGTCCTCAATTGGTTAAAGTTTCCAAAATGAATCCTGGGGCATTCATTGTGGACAATAGGAACAGTCTGATCTCATGCTTTGCAAACACATACATGTCACCGGGAAACAGCTCTCCTAAAACGGGGAACTTCTCCCTTTGAGCCTTCTGAGAAACATTTTCCTGACCTTGGTAAAAACCCAAAACTGTGCGCACAAAAAAAAAAGATGGTGTGAGAACAGCTGTCGCTCTGTTCCTGGGTCGTAGGAGAACAGCAACCTGTCAGTGAAGAGCCGAACGCACTGACTAACATCGTCACAGAGACTAATGAGCCAACGGCTTCAATGACCCCCGAATGCAAGCTGCAGCCTGCCCCTCCCATATTGACAAACATCCTTAATTAGCATTTTTCCTAAATAAATCCAAGGAAATTCACGGTGAAGTCATGGGAATAGTCTGATCCCACCCTCTATAGACGCACCGATGACACCGGAACCAGTTATCCGCCAACCGGGATTGTCTCACTTTCAGCCTTTCAGTGTCCTATCTCTTCCCGTGTTTTCGAATTGCCCTGGAGCTGAGATGAGATTTGACATCCTGACGCGCAGGAACGAGAATCCTTCACTATCATAGATCATTTCATGTCCGGAGAATATCAGAATCAAAGTACCGGCCTCCGAAAGAACGGAAAGATTCCTAAAATGTCTCTGCCCAGTCGGCCATTTCACCCTTCATTTTCCACTGAATCCGCGGCCCAAGGAATATCTAAAGATTCCGCAAGCTCGAGTCTGGGATTTCCGTTTTGCTTGTTGACAGTTTTCCCACTTGACAATTGGCAACATTTTCCCAGAATCTTTTCACAATTCTGCTTTTCACCATGTACAGAGATTCACGACCCTGGGAATGTTTTGATTGGAGCAAAGAAGATTAATGGGAAATTTCTTGGGGACGTTTATAATGATGTGGGAGAAAGAGCTGTGGATGGGCGGATTAATCGTCAGGAGGAACTGCTGCCTCTGACCAAGGTAATTGACCAGAGAACGAGGAGTGAAGACGTTTAATGGAAAAAGACAACTTGTTTCAAATAAAGTCAGTGAAACCTACATATATCCCATGCGTTTTTTTATCATCTGTGGATAGAGAAACAGGTCCGTTTTGAGTCAGGTCCGTTTCTTGTTCAGAACGCAAGTTTCCTGCATGTCAAGAAATGAGTAGACCTGAGAACATATCGAGTTGTTTCGGCGGGTTTTCTGGAGTTGCAGCGATAACTCTTCCAACAAGAAAACATTTAAAATCAACTGTGAGGGAAACATGCTCGGTATTGATGAGAGATAGAATGAATATGAAGGATCCCTTTTCATGAGCAGAGAGATTAATAACACGGCAATGTTCGAGGAATAAAGATGCACTTCTATCGCGCTTTTCAGCTCCACTTTAATCACAGGCACTGAAGCACCTGTGAAGCAAATGTGTCATTGTCAATAATAATGTGATAATCAGGGCAGTTTGTTCAAACAGAGGTCAAAAAAGAAAACTCAGAACTTGCACTGGAAACGCCAGTGAGATTATGTTTTACTTTAAAAGTTTGTCCTGCTCTTGTTTATATCCAGAATTGTGCAGGACCAGTGATCCCAATCTCAGGGGAAGGCGTTACCCTCTTAAGAAACAAATGAGGAGGATGTTCTCACATTCAGTGTGTAGCAAGTATGTAGAAGTATTTACAGCCGAGGCTTGTCAAGACTGGGTATGTTCAAGGGTTCATTTATCTCTCTGTTAATAGCATGGAGCAAGTGGCAGTGTGAAAAGTGTCCAAATGTGCTGACAATACACACTCGTGGGAGCGCATGTTATGATAAGATCATGGCAATATGCATAGGCATATAGATAGATTGCGGGAGTGGGGACAAACTATTCAGGTGCAGTTTCATGTCCGGATTATTAGGTCGGAAGAGTCGTGTGGGCGGCACGGTGGCACAGTGGTTAGCACTGCTGCCTCGCAGCGCTAGAGACCCGGGTTCAATTCCCGACTCAGGCGACTGACTGTGTGGAGTTTGCACGTTCTCCCCGTGTCTGCGTGGGTTTCCTCGCAGGTCAGGTGAATTGGCCATGCTAAATTGCCCGTAGTTAGGTGTAGGGGTATGGGTGGGTTGCGGGTCGGTGTGGACTTGTTGGGCCGAAAGGCCTGTTTCCATACTGTAATGTAATCTAATCTAAAAAAGACAGATTACTATTAAAATCGAGAGAAAGTAGAAGAAACTTGTGACGCAGAAGAATATTATACACGGCACAAAGTTTAGTATCATATTCTTTTCCTGACAAAAAGGATGGCTTCCTTCCCGAATGCTGACAATGAAAAAGATTGTTCCCCAGGAAAGAAAAATAACTGAAACTAATAGCCTAATCGAAAATTTAGAAAAGACTTGGATCGTTCCAATGGACGACGTTGATGTTTATGGCTCGCTAACATTTGTTTACAATGGGGCTGGGAGTGGGAGTTACGGAACCTGGGGAGTGGAAGTCAGGTTACCCATGATTACTGTCATCCTTCATCTGTCTACGTCATTTTGTACGTTTTATTTCGCATTTTGGTTCCTGTGAGTGCCCTTGTAAACTGTACCTGCTGGTGACTTATTCCCCTGGTTGTTCTTCATCACGACTCGAAAGAATTCAAAATTCTTTTCTCCTTGATTTCAGTGATCTCGAATCAAATGTCACCAGTACCTCGATACTTTCCACGCCTGTTAGCCTTCTTGCAATATCAGTTGATCCGTCACTGTGTTTCTGTTTCACAAATCAAGGACAAATCACACAGCACCAATAGCATCTAGGTTCCGAACGCAGAGAACTGCAGCCGCTCCCCAGAGCACTGCCAACTGTGCGATCACAGAAGCACACATTGAGCAGCCAGGGAACTCAAAACAACATAAACACTCTTTTGGGTTACGTACCTGGATGTATATCTCAATCAGCAAACGAATTTTACATTGGTGATCTCAACAGTTCCCTCGCACAAGGAACTAACTATTGCTGCAGACGGAGGAGAAAGTGAAGACTGTAGATACTGGAGGTCAGAATCGAGAGTGTGGTGCTGGAAAACACAGAAAGTCAGGCAGCATCCGAGGAGCATGATAATCGACGTTTTGGCCGAATGCCTGATGAAGTACTCATGTCAGAAACGTCCATTCCCCTGCTTCTTGGATGCTGCCTAATCTGCTGTACTTTATCAGCAACGCACTCTCCATTGCTCAGACTGTCACACAACCGAACTTCAAGCCACGGAATCAGCGACACTCAGTGTCATGAGTCAACCTACTGAGGACACCTGTCAGTGGTGTTTTGCGTCAAGTTGATCTTCATGAATGCGTATGGTGAGTTGTCTGTCCTTTATAATGTTTCCTGCAGTCACTACGTACAACATTGTTTGTCCAAATGTGTACTGTAGATGATGGGTATTGGGCCATTTTTTGGTGAAATGTTGTCAAACGTGGCTTTCGGTTTATGTTTTCTCCTAAATCCGAGTGGTCAGAGGTGTCTGCCTGTACGTGCCGAGACATTTCTTACTTATAATGTAGAGTGATTGGTGTGTTGGGTCATGGCATGTCCTCCTCGCGTTGATTTTGGCAAGGGATCTGCGGCAATATCTAATGTTGCAAAGTATTTCTGGAGGATCCAGTAAACAACACAACCAGTTGTTCCGAGTAGCAATGAACAGCGATGACGAGGACAACAAATTCGACTGGATCAACACAAAAATAATAGGACAAGCTAAATAAAGTGCAGCCAGAGAATTTCTAGAATGACGAGACTCATCCAATGACTCCATCAAAAAACAGTCGATCTGGACCCAACATACTGGGACATGCAAAGGACGACAAGAACCAGCAACTGAAATCTGTGGGAAGGAAATCAAACCAATTCGAAACGCTTCAGGACAGCAGCGCTTCACACGAGTTTCATCTGCCTTGAGGATATCACCGAGAAACTGGAGGAAACGGCCGCCAATCAACTTCCCAAAACCACCAAACACCCGCAAACCATCTGCACCCTTCACTGGAACTGCAGATCTTAACACAAACCTTGAAACCCTGAAACAGTCAGAGCCGCCCCAGCGGGAAAATGAACCCTGGCCTCCCACGTGACAACTGAGGTTACCAAACGCCACACGGTGGATGTCAGAGCGAACTGAGCCTGCAAGCGACTTGCGCATGTTCTTGTCAATAACACCAGCTTGATTATCCTCATCCCATTTTCCATCATTTAACGTTGTATGCCTTAAGCATTACAAATTCACAGTTAAATATCTCTAAAAATTGTGAGAATTTCTGCCGCTCTGATACATACAAACAGTGATGTCCAGATTCCAACCACTCCCCAGCTGATAAAGTTTTCTATGTACAGCTACTCGAACATTTATGACCCTTATCTTAAATCTATGGCTACCGTTTGGTTGATCCCTCCATCATAGGGAAAGTTTTCGTTAAGTGTATCCAACCCATTCCACTCATTATTTCCTACATCTCAATACTGTCTCCTCTCAACCTCTACAGCTCTCAGAAAAACAAGGCCAGTCTAAATGAACTCTATCATAGCTGAAGTTCTTCAATCCAGACAATATATTGGCAAATCACTTCTGCACCGTTTCCACAGCTGTCATATCGCATCGTTTATGTGAATTGCAGCATTGTACATAATACTCTAGTGAGAGACGAATAAAGACTTGAAATAAATGTGGGGAATTCACAAACATTGGTCTTTTCCAATAAAGTCTCTTTCCCTCGAAATTGTACCCAGTGCTCCAATGAACTCTGGTCCATGCAAATCAAACACTGTACATGAGGATTGTTAACCAACCACATTATCTGATTGCATAAAGTGGCTTAAAGGTCCTCATGGTGGTATTCGGGCATGTTCACCTTACAAGAGTGACAGCTGCAACACTAACCTACCGGTGTCAATGTGAAAGTGAATGTTAATTTGTGCAATGCCCCAGAGACATGGGCGGAGGGATGGAAAGGAAGAATAGTGATTGTGAAAGGGAGAAAATTCTCCGAGATTCGATGCAGATAAAGTTTGAAGGAAATAAATCATCACCATAGAGAGTACTTTCACATTAAAATTGATTGTTTCCTTTCTGCGTTTGTTTTGCAAGGGTTATGTGAAGTAACATGGAACAAATGCGCATTACTGATACTCGGATTTGAATGGAGGTTGCTTCGGCCACAATGCAGAGGACGAGCCACTATACGATCACATGAAAAACCCAACAGTAAAAGCAATAAATGCAATGGCTGAGATTGGCGAGGAACAGCACCACATGCACAAGAGGACAACGAACTGAGATTGGAATGAATCGTCATCTTCGATGCCCTCATTGGCTGTGGAGATTCCATCATTGACAATGTTGAAGACTGAGTTCAATAGATTTCTAGCAAAGATTAAATGTACAGGCGATCGTACACAAATTGTTGAAATGTAAGTCTCAAAAACATGGAAGTTTCACATCGTTACTTTATCAGTACAGAGGGACCACATAGTAATAACTGTTGAACATTCACATCACACCGGTTCCCAGGTCTGGAATCAGAGAAATTTAGTGGTGCAATGGCGAAGATCCGATCGGAAATTGGGAGTGGAATGAAGGCGTGGATCGCTACTCCATCTGCCATTGACAAAGTCCGTGAGCATGCATTCCTTCTATGAACGCAGAGAGGCGCGTGAAACGCCCAGGCTGGGAGCTCCAAACTCGGCTGGAGCAACTTCTGTTGTCATGGAATAGGGAGCATTGGGAGAAGAGGCTGGGAGTTCGAACCTCATCTGGATACAGTTCAATTGACATGGCGCAGGAAACATTGGGTTGATGAAAAGTACCCTGAGCCATTTCAATCTGAACTGAAATAGTTTTCGGCAGCATAATCTTTTGTGGATTGAGGGAGGATCTTCCCCAGGGAATTGTCACAATTTTAAATAAACATTTTGCAAAGACTCAGCTCGTGTGGGAGTATCTGTGCATTATGAAATGGACTAAATATCATTGCACTCTGACATTTCTCATATTCTGACACTGCAGTCGGTTAATTTTCTGGAAGGATATTTTTAATTTTTTTTTGTGTGTATTCAATTTCCTGCAAGTTTGTTCTGGTCTGGTCATTGATGTAAAATAAACAACCAGAAATTAGCATGAAGTTAGGATTCGGTTCGAGGTTCCGTCGAATTACGGAAGAACAACAGGAGAGTAGAGGTGAAATTTATCAGAACAGCAGTGATCAAATTGAGTGGACGGGCAGACAAAGGGTCAAAGGAAGCTTCATGGGGATAAATGTGCTTTCTTTGCAAATGAAACGTACCGTGTCACAAAGTGTTGACAATTGAAGTCAAGCATTGTGGGTGATAATATTTGCTGGTTTTGTGAATGTCTCACCTGCGCTGACAGGAATGGAGCTTTTAAGTCCTTCTGCACAGAGTGAGGCAGGGAGAATGTAAACACAGCAAGCTCCAAAAAAAAACATAAATATTTCTTCTTTTCTGAACTTCAGTCCCGGACTAAGATGACCTTTGCAAAATTATTTCACACCATGTCAGAGGAGGATTACAGATTCGAACACGGAAACCAAATTATGTATCAAGATTAAATCATGGCACTTTATTCGCTAAGACAAAAGCAACATGGAAGTTTTACCTTCTGACTCGCAGTAATTCTTGCACAATATCATAAATTTGTTTCCCATGAAACGGGAATAGCTGCTCTTCCTCTAACTTCCTAAACGTATTAAAACCTTGGTATGTTGAACAAATTACACCTGAATCGTTTTTGATCTCTGTAGAACAACTTCAACTTCTCCACCCTGAACTTAGATATAATATTCCGCATTTCATTGACTGTTCTGATAAATCTCCTTTTCGATTTCTCCACAGACAGACACATTCTTTGTCGAGATCACCTGTTTGCGCAAACCCAAATGCTGTGTATTCATGTGGGTGATGTCATCACACACAGGCAATTGCTCAGTAACATCACCCTGATTCCCGGGTATTTCCTCAAGTGTGAACGTTTGCTTTGACCACAGTGCTTCTGATTTCGTTCGAGCTGCCGGGTCCAACATTTGATTAGCAAGAGGAAATCAAATAAATCAAATAAATTACTTCAGCAGTTTTTACTGATAATCTACTGTTACAATCTGACACAATCTTTTGGACTGTCCACTCTACTACCAATCTTGATATCATCTGCAAACTCACTGACCATGTTTTATACATTTTTATCTAAATCATTTGTATGAATGAAAAACGAAAGTGGGCTCAGTATTGAACCCTGTGGAACACAGCTGGTAACAGTCCTCCAGTCAGAACACTACCTTCCACCACCGTTCATGCCTTCTACCATTAAATTAATTTTATATCTAATTGTAAAGCTTACGTTGAATTCTATGTTAAAAATTAATCAACCTTGTGGAACCTTTTAAAAGGATTTATTAAATTCCAACTGAACAGTGCTTACCACTTAGTCATCATCAATATATCTTGGTTAGGTCCTCAAATAACCCAACCATGTTTGTGGGACAGAAATTCCCTCGCACAAAACCAAACTGATTAGCCCTATTCATTACTCGTCTCTCAAAATACATATAAATCCGATTGCTCAGAATTGCTTCCAACAACTTACCCACGACCTTAGCAAGCGTCACAGGTATATCATTTTCAGTTTTCTCCATTCATCCCTTCCTCAACAAAACTACACTCTATTTATTGGGCACATCACTCGCAGTAATAGGTGATGCAAATATTTCTACCAAGGGCCCAACAGTCTATTTCCCTGTTTTCCCACAAAGCCCTTGCTGCACGAGATCAGATCCCAGAGAAATATCCAACTTTATATTTTCCAAGTCTTCCGGAACTTCCTCTTTTCAATGTGAACTACTTTCAAAACATAAATGTTTGTAGCCTCCATTTCGTTCACTAATGTGAAATGAACATTTAGTATCTCTCCCATCTGCTGAGGTACAAGACAACTATTAGCTCTTGCATCTTCCTGGGATCCGATTTGGTCTCGAGCACTGAATGTACTTATAAAATATCTTTACTTTATCCTTAAATTTATGTGCTAAGGCTATCGAATATGCTCGCTTTGCCTTCATGATTTCCTTTGAAGAATGCCCCTCCACTCCTCATATTGTTCAAGAGATTGACTTGAGATCGCATGTTTACATGGAAACTGTGATTTTTTTAAATAATAAATTCTTCGACGACAAGTCCTTCATCCCTGCGATCAACGTTGTTCTAATAGAATCCTGACAATATGCGAAAAGG
Source organism: Chiloscyllium plagiosum (assembly GCF_037043375.1). Classification (NCBI taxonomy): domain Eukaryota; kingdom Metazoa; phylum Chordata; class Chondrichthyes; order Orectolobiformes; family Hemiscylliidae; genus Chiloscyllium; species Chiloscyllium plagiosum. Next base: position 94,046,521 of record NW_028270151.1, read on the forward strand.
CAAATCAGCCCAAGAAGAACCCATGAAACATTCGAAGATCATTGCACATAAGCTCACACCTCTACCCGATTCCTGTAACTCTGCATTTCCCATGGCCAAATGACATCAACAACGTATTTTCCTTCTGTGGAGAAAACTCACGTAGACACGGAAAGAACGTGCAAACTGCAGACAGTCGCCCGATGAAGAAATTGAACCAGCGTTGCTGAGGCTGGAAGACAGCAGTGCCACCACTGTGTCAGCCATTGTAAACCTCCTATCCACCACTCATAATATATCTCCCCTTAGACATGAGGGCAAAAGCTATTCCAGATAATCCAAATGCGTCTGACGAGAGCCTCTTCTCGCGTCAGTTGCAAACCTCTGCAGTTGGTTCTTAACTCGCTTGAATGAATGCCAACATTGCATTTACTCTCCTAACGGCCAACAGAACCTGCATGTTAAACATAAGAGAAACCTCAACTAGGTCTCTCAAGTGCCTTTAACCGAGGGATCTCTGAAGCCTTTCCCCGTCACAAAATGGTCTATGCCTCTAATCATGCCATTACTTTATGACCTCTCTCTTTTCCACACAGTGTTCTAACTGCAACAATTTTTTTATGCATGCATTAATCAAGTCCATGTCATTCTGCAGCCTGCCCACTTCCTCAAAACCATCTGTCCTTCCACCTGTTGTTGTGTATTCTGCAAAATATCAACAAAACTCTCAGGTCCTTTGACCCGATCATTCACGCATAACGGGAATAGTTGTGGTGCCAAAAATGACTCTTGCTGAACCACACACTGCCATCCTGGAAAAGACCCTTTCACCCAACTGTTTTCAGCCAGTCAGCCAAAACTCAAGCCTTGCCAGTACTTTGCCCCTGACACCATAGACCCTTATTTCGCAGCTTCCGATACTGCACCTTGACAAATGCCAGCTGCGAATTCAAGCTGATCACATTCACAGAATATACTGTTTCTCACTTGCTCATTACCTCCTCATAGAATTCTATTACATTTGTCCTTAAGAACCTGTGTTGATGCTTCAAATACTACGGAACCCCATCCTTACATTGACCTCTCGTACGCAATTGAATAAAAAATTGATTTGTTTGACATTTATCTAAAATATTAAAACTTTGCTTTCAGTCCTGAATGTCACGAACAACAAAGTCCAATCGCATTTGAGAGATGTAAAATCTTCGCTCTCTCAGCAGGCTCGATGAGTGAGTGAATTCCTTTCCCCAGTGGATCTCTCTGCGGTCTCAGCAGGGTCGATGAGTGAGCTAACTGTTTTTCTCAAATGAAGCATGAAAATACGTTCTGCCCACTGCAAACTCGCTGGTGTACTGAGAGTTGAGATGATCGCCCGAACCGAGTCCCACAGTGAAAACAATTGAAGTGTCTCTCAACTTGTGAAAATGTCGATGGAACATCAGTCCTGCAGGGACTGGAGAGCACATCCCACACACCGGATATTTGATAGTCTCTCCACAATGTGAAGACGTTCATGATTAAACGATCCGAAGGAACTTGTATAGTGATTACCACAATCTCAGCATTTGAAGGGTCTCTTCTTTGTGAATACGTCGATGCCATGTCAGTCCCCAGGAGCATTTGCAACACTAGTCACGGTCTGGGCGTTGAAAAGACCAGTTAGTAATGTTGATGGGACTTCACGTCGATCGGACATTTGCAGCATGTCCCGCAGTTGTGGAATTGAAGATGTCTGTCCTCTGGGTGAGCACGTGGATCGGACGCCAGGCCCCCAGAAGTTCTAAAGGACTTTCGTGCGTGTGAGCACATTTCCCATGCATCAACTACACAGAGGTATGATAACATTTTCGGAACTCTGGACAGATGAAAGCTTTTTCATGGGTATGAGCATAGTATTGGATAATCCAATCACAGGACGTGTTATCGCATTTTCCGCAATCCAGACATTGAAATGATTTCTCGTCATTGTGATCGAGCAGGTGTCGCAGTGGGTCAGAGAAGGAGTGTATCCCTTCCCACACATTGAGCTTGTTCCTGGTATCATTGCTTTCATGGGGTTTCAGCTCAGATGGAGAAATGAATCATCACTTGTCTACAGTCTCACTTAAATATGACTACAATTGTAGTTTGTGAGCTCTGGTGGGTGCAGAAGCCTTGTCCACACACACAAGTGAACGATTCTCTCCCACTGTAACCGGAGCCTTTTCCTTCCATGTTCAAACTCTGATCAAGTTCTATTTCAGATAAATTGCGCGACTTCATCTTATCATGGTGGACTGATTGTTTATTAAATAAACAATCTAATATGCTGTGAAATTGATATTATATTTTGTTTAAAATCAAGAGAATGAGAAAGACTCTCTCACAGACTGTGGATTGTGCCTGAAGCTAGGATTGAAGTTAAGGGATTTAGGCACCAACAATTTGACAGGAAATCTGCAAGCCGCCACCTCTGCGAAGGAGCAGGTCAACAGGTGGATGTGATCACCATCAAATCCCTGTTCGCTCGAGGTCAAACACTGTCCGGACTTCTCTGATTTCATGTTCTGTTGGAGCAGACATTACCTACAATTGAACTGTGCAAAAGTGAGGCCTCTATCTTCAGTCCCCAACACAAATCCACTGCCTCGCCACTGAGTGGAGATTGTGGACTTGGAAAGGCACAGCAGGGCAGGCAGCACCCGAGAAGCAGGAGAATCGACGTTTCAGGCAAGAGCTCTTCATTTGGAATGAGGTGTTTGAGCCGAGGCGGTACAGAGACAAATAGGAGGAGACATGTTATCTGAGAGTGTGATAGGTGGGTTGAGGTGTGGGTAATGTAAGATTGGTAAGATAACGAGGTTTTTTTTATTCTTTGTTTTTTTTTTCAACAGTCTCTTTGGGAATTTAGAATCGTGGGAATGGAGGTGAGGGCATTTGAATGTTCCTCCTGCCGAATGTGGGAGGTGAGAGTCATGACTAGTGTCCCTGCTGACTACATCTGCGGGAAGTGCACCCAACTCCAGCTCCACGAAAACCGCGTTAGGGAACTGGAGCGAGAGCTGTATGAACTTTGGATCATTCGGGAGGCAGAGAGGGTTATTGAGGGGAGTTACAGGGAGGTAGTCACTCCTCAGGTACAAGTACAAGGCAAAATGGTTACAGTCAAGGGACGGAAGTGCAACTGGCAGGCACTGCAGAGCTCCCCTGTGGCCATTCCCCTCAACAGTATACCGTTTTGAATACTATTGTGGGGGACGACTTACCAGGGGAAATCAGTGTGACACCGGGCTATGGCACAGTGTTTATCCTTGCTGATTAGAAGGGAAGGGGGGAGAGGAGCAGAGCAGTAGTCATTGGAGACTCCATACTTAGGTGACAGATAGAAAGTTCTGTGGGGATGGAAGAGACTCACGGTTGGTGTGTAGCCTCCCAGGTGCCAGGGTTCATAATATCTCTGATCGTGTTTTTGGGATTCTTCAGTGGGAACGGGAGCAGCCACAGGTCATGGTCCAGCGAGCACCAACGATATAGGTAGGAAGAGAGATGGGGATTTAAGGCAGAAATTCAGGGAGCTAGGATGGAAGCTTAGAGCTAGGACGAACAGAGTTGTTGTCTCTGTTTCGTTGCCCGTGCCACGTGCTAGTGAGGTGAGGAATAGGAAGAGATTGGAGTTCAACACGTGGCTACAGGGATGGTGGAGGCTGGTGGGTTTGGATTCTTGGATAATTGGGGCTCTTTCTGGAGTAGGTGGGACCTGCACAAGCAGGATGGTCTTCGGCTGAACAAGAAGGGTACCAATATCCTGGGGAGGGGATATTCGCTAAGGCTATTGGGGGTGGGTTTAAACTAATCCCCAGCAAGGGGATGGGAACCAAAATTGTAGTTCGACTATACAAAAGGTTGAGAGTATGGAGATCCGAAATCAAGTATCAGGGATGCAAGATGGCACCAGCAAGCAAGGTGTTGGTTTGAAGTGTGTCTACTTCAACGCCAGGGGCATCCAAAATAACGTGGATGAACTTGCAGCATGGGTTGGTACCTGGGACGTCAATGTTGTGACCATTTCGGATACATGATAGAGCAGGCACAGGAATGATTGTTGCAGGTCCCAGGATTTACATGTTTCAGTAAGAACAATAGGCAGCACGGTAACACAGTGGTTAGCACTGCTACCTCACAGCGCCAGACGCCCCAGGTTCAATTCCCACCTTGGGCGACTGTCTGTGTGAAGTTTGCACATTCTCCCCATGCCTGCGTGGGTTTCCTCCGGGTGCCCCGGTTTCCTCCCACAGTCCAAAGGATGTGCAGGTTAGATGAATTGGCCATGCTAAATTGCCCCTAGTGTTAGGTGTAGGGGAATGGGTCTGGGTGGGTTGCTCCTCGGAGGGTCGGTGTGGACTTGTTGGGCATAAGGACCTGTTTCCACACTGTAAGTAATCTAATCTAATCTAAACAGAGAAGATGGCATTATTGGTCAAGGGACAGCATTGCAGTTGCAGAGAGGATGTTTGGAGACTCATCAACTGGGGTAGTATGGGCTGAATTTATAAACAGGAAAGGAGAGGTCACGCTGTTGAGAGTTTTCGATCGGCATCCAAATACTACCAGAGATATTGGGGAAAGGATAGCAAAGATGATTCTCGATAGCAATGAGACAGAGAAGGTAGTTGTCACGGGGGACTTCAACTTTCCAAATATTGACTGGAAACACTATAGTACGAGTACTATAGTTGGATCCGTTTTTGTCCAATGTGTGCAGGAGGGCATCCTGACACATTATGTGGACAGGCCAATAAGGGGTGAAACCACATTAGATTTGGTACTGTGTAATGAGCGCGGCCAGGAGTTAGACTTGGAAATAGGTGAGCACTTTGGTGATAGCGATCACAATTCTGTTATGTTTACTTTAGTGATAGAAACGGACAGATGCATACCACTGGGCAATATCTACAGCTGGGGAAAAGGCAATTGCGATGCGATTAGGCATGATTTAGGCATATGGGGAAGGAAACTGCAGGTTTTGGGTACATTAGAAATGTGGAGCTTAATCAAGGAAAAGCTCCTGAGTGTCTAACATATGTATGCACCTGTCAGGCATGGAGGAAGCTGTAGAGCGCAGGAGCTGCAATTTATGAAGGAAGTTGAATCTCTGGTCATGATGAAGAAAGAGGTTTATGTTCGGATGAGATGTGAAGGCTCAGTTAGGCCGCTTGAGGATTACAAGACAACCAGGAAAGACCTAAAGAGTGAGCTCAGAAGAACCAGGAGGAGACATGAGATGTTGTTGGTGGATGGGGTCAGCATAAACCCTGAGGCTTTCTACAGGTATTTAAAGAATAAAAGAATGACAAGAGTAAGATTAGCGCCAATCAATGATAGTAGTGGGAAGTTGTGTGTGGAGAAGAGGGCACAGGGGAAGCACTAAATGAATATCTTTCGACATTAATCTCCTAGAAAACGGCCATGTTGTCGAGGAGAATATTGAGATACAGACTACTAGACTAGGTGGGATTGAGGTTCACAAGGAAGAGGTATTAGAAATCCTGCAGAGTGTGAATGTAGATAAGTCCCCTGGGCCGGATGGGATTTATCCTAGGATCCTCTGGGGAGCCAGAGAGGAGATTGCCGAGCCTTTGACATTGATCTTTAAATCGTCATTGTCCACAGGAAGAGTGCCAGAAACTGGAGGATAGCAAATGTGGTTCACCTGTTCAAGAAGGGGAGTAGAGACAACCCTGGTAATTACAGACCAGTGAGCCTTATTTCAGTTGTTCGTAAAATGTTGGAAAAGGTTATAAGAGACAGGAGTTATAATCATCTGGAAAATAATAAATTGATTAGGGATAGTCAGCACAGTTTTGTGAAGGGTAGGTCGTGTCTCACAACTTTTATTGAGATCTTTGAGAGGATGACCAAACAGGTAGATGAGAGTAAACCGGTTCACGTAGTGTATCTGGTTTTCAGCAAGGCGTTCGATAAGATTCCCCAGAGTAGGCTGTTTTACAAAATGCGGGGAAATGGGATTATGGGAGATATAGCAGTTTGGATCAGTAATTGGCTTGCCGAAAGAAGACAGAAGGCGGTGGTTGATGGGAAATGTTCATCCTAGGCACCAGTACCCAGTGGTGTACCGCAAGGGTCGGTGTTGGGTCCACTGCTGCTCTTCATTTTAATAAACGACCTGGATGAGGGCGTAGAAGGGTGGGTTAGTAAATTTGTAGACGACACTAAGGTCGCTGGAGTTGTGGATAGTGACGACGGATGTTGTAGTTTACAGAGAGACAGAGATAAGCTACAGAGCTGGCCTGAGAGGTGGCAACTGGAGTTTAATGCGGAAAAGTGTGAGGTGATTCTTGTTGGTCAGAGTAACCGGAGTGCAAAGTATTGTGCTAATGGTAAGTTTCTTGGAAGTGGAGATGTTCAGGAACAGAGATCCTTGAAATTTGCTACCCAGATTGACAGGGTTGTTAAAAAGGCATACAGTGTTTTAGCTTTCATTAATAGAGGGATCGAGTTTCGGAACCATGAGGTTATGCGACAGCTGTACAAAACTCTGGTGCGGCCGCACTTGGAGTATCGTGTACAGTTCTGTTCACCACATTATAAGAAGGATGTGGAAACTTTGGAAAGCGTGCCGATTTCCTCGGATGTTGCCTGGTATGAAGGGAAGATCTTACGAGGAAAGGCTAAGGGATTTGACGCTGTTTACCTGGGCGAGAAGAAGGTTGAGAGGTGACTTAATAGAGACATATAAGATAATCATAGGGTTAGATAGGGTGGTAATTATTTCTGATGAAAAAGCGTGAAGTTGTTTTCTCCAGGGCTAAGCTGTTTGAGTTTGAAATTCCACTTCTGTGTTTCTCCTTCGAGGGACATGTGGATAACAAGCAGCTGACGCGAAGAATGCTCCAGTTTGGCAGGAAGAGCAACATGAGAGAGTAGAAGCCATAGAGTAACGGGGAAACAGTTGGGGAGGAGACGTACGGGAAGCGGCTTAATGCTTCTCTTCCTATGTAACAACAACAAACTAGAGGAATCCAAAATAAACAGGCAGGCTGATGGGAGATTACAGGAAACCAGGCTGCCTCAGGAGGTATACGTTCAGCGTGTATCAATTCTAAACTGCTGGGCCTGTCCTCGAATGGCAGCCTGCTGCCTGTTTACATCTTTGCTTACGTAAGCAGGCTCTGGTTTTCAAGTCTAAAGTGAAGGAAGAAGTAGCCAAATGGTTAAATTCCTAATTTTCTGAAAGTCGGTCCCTACTGAGGCATTTGTCACGCTCGCAAGATGTGTCTGTGGTAATAGAAAGAACTAAAATTCCACCAAATCGTTCAAAAGAATTGACGTCTCCATTGGAAGCATCTTGCAAAGCAAGTTGTTTATCTTCTTAAACTCGGTTTTCCTAAATATCTCTCAAAAATGAGCTGTTTCTGAATACTTTGTAGCCAGAACATTTGAAAGAATTTCATTCTGTTTGAATTATTTGTGGCACTTTTTAATATACCGATTAATGTCTCCGATCGATGAATGCAACCGAGAATATCAGAGTCAACCTCACAGCGCTGTCAGAGGAGGGGAAGATAGGAGCGTCTCGCACGCTGCTCTTGTGCACATTATCAATTTCGAACCTATCCAATACCTGCAACCCGTGGGAGTTTTAAGGAAACAATTAAAAAGAGCCCCGTTTCAACTCTGTGAATCTTTAGGGGAATGAAGGATGAACTGACCGAATGAGCAGAGACTTTGAAGGAGCAGGGACATGAACTCTGATGTTCTCGAGGCATGAACCGATCTGAGATATTGAAGCATTCCCATCAGAGCTGCTCCACTGTCGTTGTTGTCACTCTCAGCAACAATATAACCTGATTCCCTGACCAGGCACCCAACCCTGGCCGCAATGAAGAAAACACCGACTCTTAACCAATACACCACCAGTGCTTCCTCGCAAGCTGTTGAACTGCTTTTTAATGCCAAAGCATATGGCGTTTAATTTATCAGTACATAAGTTTGAGCAAGTCATCGACTGGTTACAGAATGGAAAGAGGCCCATCATCCAGGTTTTCAGCTCTTGGCCTCTCCCGTTGTGTTCTCAAATGTTTCAAGCACTCGTCGTAATGCTATCATCCAGGCACGTTTTGCAATGTATCCGACTGAAGTTTAAGATGGATAACGTGTGTTTACACCCCCTCGGTGATCTAAACCCCATTTCACTTACAGAGGCAAACACACAGACACATTCTCGCGAAATGACTGTGGCCTCAGGAGAGATGAGCCAGAAAATAGGATTGCACTGAATTGGCTTATTTTGTCCCATTTCAAATTTCAACACCAGAGTTTGGTTGCAGCAAAGAAAGGAAGCATTCAGCCATTCCCCTGTCCGTGTTCCTCCCCTATCTAAACATTGAACTACGGAGGCAGTGTGCTCTGAGAGAAGGATCCTCACTCTTTAGAAAAAGCAACATAATAGATGATTGGATAGCCCGTGCATTAGAAAACAGTCGGAACAAAACCAAGACAGAACTGAAGGCATCATGTGCAGAAGGATGGGAGACTGTAATGCCGAATCAGACAGGGTCCATGTTGATAGAAACAGCGACTGTCCCTGGAAGTTCAGTCATTTGGATTCCGTGCTCTCACAGCCATGGCCTGCGAATCGTTAGCATTTATTGTTATCAATATGAAATGCTGCCTTCCCCTTAAAAGTAGAATTATGACCTGGACATGCACAAATAAATTGTGAAATTGATATAAATTGATGTTTTTTTTCTTCCATGTTTGGGCTAAAAGTGTAACATGTAAATACTTAGATGATCATTAATATCCAATATTCAAGCCAGTTAGTGTTGTCACAAAACTACAAAACCAGAGGAAGAGCTGGGAGTTGCATGACTGAAGGAGGTGACTGCTCCTGCTTCCGACCCGCTTTTCATCCCTTTTGTCCCAAGTTCAAGTGCAAAATCCAAATACTGGAAAACTGATATATATTTAAAAAAAAACAGAAAATGCTGGAAGTATTCAGCTTGTCTGGCAGCTTCTGAAAGTGTGGTAGAGGTTAACACCATCACCACCTGATTGTCATTACTTTGTATTCACGATAACTAATGTCCAAGTCACAACTCATTCAGACACATTTCCTCATCTTTAAAATGTATGCACGCTTTCAGTTTGCCATGAGAAACGTGTTGTCAATTAATTCAGTACTGACAGGATAACCATTTAAAGCTGTATGAAAGATGTTGCAAACGGTAAAATCAGACAAGATGAGGTGCCCCGTGAAGAAATATGTGTTTCATTCAGGAAAGTTAAAATAGAATAGTTCATGGAAAATTGTGGTGAACGTTCTGTCGATTTTTTTGATGAGATAAGAAGAAGTCTTGATGATGCTAATCCAAAATGATCAGATAAATGTAGATTGGCAAAACAAAAGACAAAAGTTCTGTGAGACCGCTGTGCATGAAACCTGGGGATGAAGGAATAGAAGGGATAGTAGCAATATTGATCATAAATTGGCTGCGTGAAATGTTACTGATGAAGGGTGCCTGCCTGAAACTTCGATTTTCATGATCCTCGGATGCTGCGTGACCTGCTGTGCTTTTTGAGCACGACTCTAATGCTGACTCTAATCTCTAGCATTTGCAGTCCTCACTTTCGTCTGCGGGAAAGGGAACAGAGTCATCATTAACAATTGTGTTTTGAACTGGAAGAATTTTTCAAGCGAACTTTGATTGAGCATTGGTGTGTGGATGTTCTGGTCAGATTATTTTAGACAAGCAGCATTCTCTGATTTATCAGACTGCCCAGCGAGCCCATGAGATTCTCTGATTGGTTGGAGGACCAGTGCCTCCAGCTTGATCCTGTAGGACCGCCTCTTCTTCGCTGTTGAACATTATACCTCATCACTTGGGATGGATCCTGCAGTATGCAGAGGGTTAACATGAACTGTGAGCATGCTCGCGGCGAGTGCTCAATGGAACGAAATGTTGTTGTCTCCAATCGACAATCGTTGAGTGAGGGCTAAAGGGGAGGGAAGCGCCAGATGCTATAGCCCAGTTAGAGGTTACAGGTTTGGTCATGAAATGATTCTGGAACCAAACATAGTTTATCTGGGATCGCCAATTAAGCCACAGAGAGCATGAGTCTTCTTCTCAGAAACAGGCCCCCGTCAGCGACCGCTATTCATGTTTCAGTTTTATTTTTTTTTAATTTATCAGGTTACGGTTGGTTGATCTATCTTTAGTGTGAATAGAGCTGAAAATAAGTGATATTGTTTGAAATGATTGCGGTGGTCCATGAGGATGTAATGTTGTTGGGAGACGCTTGGGAGTGTATTAGTGACTGGAATTGGTGGGAAAGTGTACCCCATGAACACCTCTATCACTGACCTTGCTGTAAATTTGTCAGAGACGGAAAGAATGGAGCAGGAAGTGGAGGGACAGGACTCCTGAGCAGGATAGCGGGTCGCGGGAGTTTTGGAATTTGGGGTCATTCGTGGCCAATCCCTCAACAAAAACCCGACCCATTGTTTTTCTCACTGCTCCCCTTCCCCACACTTTCTTACCACTCCCTCCACCCAGTATTAGCAACATTTTAAAGACGTTTACTTATTTCATACATACTATCTTGTTTTTGTCAGAACATTCAGCAATTTGAGAACTGAATTGAAATTGAGACACAGAACAGCCAGTGTACGAATCTCAAAAGTTACTTTGCACCTCATCGAATTGCTGAAGTTCGTATGCTAAAATTGCTCCCCAGTTACTGTTTGGTAAGTACTTACAGAATTATTTTTTAAATCTAGACAATATGTTACTGATATCTGCGTCAGTTAAAAACAATTGGTCCTCATATCCCACCTTAAACAGAATGGAAATATGAAATATTAGAACTGGCCTGGCTTGTTGTGATGTTTGATCCTTCTCTATAATTCAGTATGATCTTATATGATCACTCCCCACAGTAACCTGCTACTTCTTTAGGCCTACACCTTATGATCCCCCTTGCCTCAAAACTTTAGAAATCTTCATCTGTCAACATTCCACATTCTGGCTTCAATTACGTTCTGTGGCATCAAATTTCACTTAGTAACCAGTCTTAAATGGACTACCCATATTCTTAGAAGTGACGCCACCTCCCAACCGTCTATGGTTTGGACGCCCTGGTCATTGAAAGCATCCTTCCTGCATTTACCTTGTTACCTTTTAGAATTTTACTCGTTTCGGTGACATCCTACTTCATCATTCTAAACTTGAGTGATTTTCATCCAAACGAATCCTCATACGTCAGTCCTGTCATCCCATGAATTAGTCTGGTAAACTTTTATTGTGCCATCTCCGAATGGAGAACATCCTTTATCAGATAAGGATTCCTAAACTGCACTCTCGGTTGTGCTGTCAACAAGACCCTGCACAATTTCAGCAAGTCTTCCCTGTTCATGTGTTCAAATCCTCTCAGTACAAAGGCTAACACACCGTTTGCTTTCCTCACCTGCTGCTGCTCCTGCTTGCTTACGTTCAGCGATTTGTGTACATGAAGACGAGATCGCCTTTCCTATTTTAGTTTCGTAAATTCATGCTGGCTCTGTCCAATCCAATTACTGTTTTCCAGTGTTAGGCTAACTTTTCTGTCATTCCATGTTTTCTCGCTACTTCCTTTTATAAATCGTGGCGTCATATTAACTGAACTCCAAGCCCTAGATATTGTTTCAGAGTCGTTAGAATATTGAAATATGACAATTAACTTACTCTATTTAGACTCCACACTCTAGTTACAGAACGCATTCACTGCATTTAGGGTGACTTTATGTACACCTCTGTTTGATTCGCAGTTGGTGGAATTTACTGTCTTTAATCTCATCAATTTCCACAACACTATCTCCCTGATAATACTGATTTCTTTCAGTTCCTCCCTCTCTTTTTCTTCCCAGCACTTTAGGAATATTACTTTTATCATCTGTGATGACAGAACCAATATACATATTTATTTGGTGTGCTATATATTTATCCCGCATTATAACATCCTCTGTTTCTCATTGTAAGGGATTTGTTTTCAATAGTCGTTTGTTTTTTTCAATTCATATACCTTCAGGAGCTTTAACAATTCTTTATATGCTTACTGTTAAACGACATTTTCGTTTTGTATTAATTCTTTCTTCATCGTCTGCTGATGTCTGATGTTTGCTGCTATTTTCAGCCAATTTGTAAGGCTCCTTGAGTGCAATACTATGCCTAATATCGCTTGTTAGCCATGACATGGCCACGTTTCCCGGTTTCTTTGTGTCAGACAGGAGTGAGAAGCAGTTGCAGTTCCTGCAAATGTTTTTGAAGTGCTTGTCATCCCTTTAAGTTTTGTTCCCCAATTCGTTGTACCCTGCTCACGCTTCATATCAGTATCATTTCTTCTATTTAGATTTCGGCTCATAATCTGAGTCAGCTCTATCACTCTCCACCTTAATGAAGAGTTCGCTCACTGACTTCTTCACTCTTCCTGAGTGACAGCATAGAGATAGATTGTCAATTATTCCTTGACATATATACAAATAAAGCTTTGAAATCAAAGTTGACATATACCCAGGCCTGCTGACTCATTAGAGACAGAGAGAGAGAGGGAGAGAGAGAGAGATCGCGCGATTTGACTGTTGGTGTTTTAACCTGAGAGTCGTTGTGCCTCAGGCACAAGGTGAAAATGTGGGGACTTCATGAGACCAGTACGAGAACTGTGCACATGCTGCTGCTGTCATTCTTCATCGAAATTTCGTCACCAGCCAACTAATCAAGGATGCTCTGCCCTCCATTTGTGTCCTTAATGTAGCGACTCAGAAAACCATCTCATACATATACCACGTAAGTCTCCTCCACTGATCTGACTTGCTCAGTCTATGGGCAGGTTGAAGTCACAGGCAATAGCGAGAAGGCCACAAGATAAAGGAGCAGCATTAGGCCATTCAACCCATCGAGACCTCTCCAATATTTGGTCATGGTTGATATGTTTCTCAACCTCATTCTTCGGCTTTCCGCCATCTCCTGTAACTGTTGATCCTCTTATCAATCAGGGACCTATCTATGTCTGTCTTGAAACATTGCAATGTCTTGACCACTAAGCCCTCTACGGCAGAGTTCCAAAGGATGACGAGCCTCTTGCTGAAGAAATTCCTCCGCATCTCACTTTAAAATGGTCATCCTTTCTCTCTATACTGTGCAGTCGGCTCCTGGTCTCTCGTGCTAGTTAAAAAACTTCTCCACAGCCACTTTAATTGCCCCTCTCTGTATTGTTTAAGTGTCAATCAGATTCTCCTCAAACTCAGATTCTCCTCAGCCCCCGAGTTTTCAACATTTTATGACAAGCATTTCTTCCCCCCCAGGATCATTCTTTTAAACCTTCTTCGGACCCCATCCAATGTCATATCTTCTGGAGTATTGTGTACAGTTCTTGTTTCCTCGTTCTGTGAAGGATTTTATTATATTGGAGAGGGTTCAGAAAGTATTTACCAGACTGATGTCATGAATAGAAGTCTTCTGTTATAAAAATAGGCTGTGGTTTCTTTTTCACTGGAGCAGAGGACTTCGACGTTTGGCCTTATAGAGATTTGTGAAATCACGAGGAGCATAAATAAGATTACTATCAAAGGTGAGGGAGATCGCATCCAGGGGCATATGTTTAAAGTACAAGAAGGAAGATTTATAAAGGACATGAGTGGCAGCTTTTGTTTTACACCCTTTGGTCACTGTGTGCAATAAACCACTGGAGGAAGTGATGGATGCAACTACAGTTAAATTATTTAACAGTCGAGGTTTGTGCGAAGATTTGTCGCTCGGGTGCTCGTTGTTGTGGTTCTGTTCGCCGAGCTGGAAGTTTTTGTTACAAACGTTTCGTCCCCTGGCTAGGCGACATCATCAGTGCTTGGGAGCCTCCTGCGAAGCGCTTCTTTGATGTTTCCTCCGGTGTTTATAGTGGTCTGTCCCTGCCGCTTCCGGTTGTCACTTTCAGCTGTCCGCTGTAGTGGTTGGTATATTGGGTCCAGGTCGATGTGTTTGTTGATGGAGTTTGTGGATGAATGCCATGCCTCTAGGAATTCCCTGGCTGTTCTCTGTCTGGCTTGCCCTATGATAGTAGTGTTGTCCCAGTCGAATTCATGTTGCTTGTTGTCTGCGTGTGTGGCTACTCAGGATAGCTGGTCGTGTCGTTTTCGTGGCTAGTTGATGTTCATGTATGCGGATTGTTAGCTGTCTTCCTGTTTGTCCTATATAGTGTTTTGTGCAGTCCTTGCATGGTATTTTGTACACTACATTCGTCTTGCTCATGTTGGGTATCAGGTCCTTCGTTCTGGTGAGTTGTTGTCTGAGCGTGGCTGTTGGTTTGTGTGCCGTTATGAGTCCTAGGGGTCGCAGTAGTCCGGCTGTCATTTCTGAGATGCTCCTGATGTATGGCAGTGTGGCTAGTCCTTTTGGTTGTGTTATGTCCTCGTTCCGTGGTCTTTCTCTTAGGCATCTATTGATGAAGTTGCGCGGCTATCCGTTTTTGGCGAATACCTTGTATAGGTGTTCCTCTTCTTCTTTTTGCAGTTCTGGTGTACTGCAGTGTATTTAACAGTCATTTGGATAAGTAACTGATTAGGAATGTATTGGAAGTTTTTGGGACAACGGCAGGCAGGCGGGTCTATTTTAATTTGGCAATGAGTTCTGCATGGTATATATGGAGTGAATGGTCTGCTAAACTGCTGTATGACTCTGAAATACCCTTAGATATCGGACCTAACTTCCTGCAATATTCCAAATGCAATCTGACCACGACTATATAAATGCTCAACTAGACATCTCTACTCTTGTATTTGAGGCCCCTTGATATAAATTATAAAATTGAATTTTCCTTTCTGAATTCCAACTGAACCTGCCTGATCTAGGGTTCCCAAGTCACTTTGTCCTTCGGATTTCTAAAGGCTTTCCGTGAACAGAAATCAGTCGAAGCCTGCCTTCTTCCTCTCATACTGCATAACCTGACACATCCCTTTTTGTAATGCATTTGCCACTTATTTGCCCACTCTCTGCGCCTGCCTAGCATCTTATGAAGTTTCCCAGCTTTCTTGACATGACCTGTCTCTCAAACTACGTTTGTGTCAAGTGCAACTGTAGCGAAAATGCACTCTGTTCCTTTGTCCAGATGTTTAACATGTAACTTGAATAGTCATGCTCTCAACACCGATGGCTGTGCAAGTCTTAAAAAATCAGTAGCTGCCATCCTGTAAAAGACCCCTCTGTTCTCACTCAGCCAGTCAGCCAATCCCCTCCTTGTCACTAACAGCATGCTTTTACCTTATTTAGCAGTCTGCTGTATGGCACCTTATCACAGGACTTATGAGTATTGAATTAGATCACGTCCACTGGCTCTGCTTTGCCTAACTTACTTGGTACTTCCTCAAAGAGATCTAGCATAGCTGTCAGACATGACGTCCACTTGATGAAGACATGCAGACTTTGCTGTAATTTACCATCCATTTCCAAGTACTGTGCAACACTGTCAGTAGTCTGTGTCTGCCTCTCCCCTTTCTTTCAGCAGGGGTGTTGCATTTAAAAATTTCCCGTCATCTGGGACCCACCCTGACGCCGATGACTCCTGACTGATCACGACCAATGCGTCCACAATCTCCTCAGCAATCTCCTTCAGAAATCAGGAATGCAGTCCATCTGGTCTCAGTAACGTAATCCCTTCAGACCTTGCAGCTTCCCCGGCATCTTCTGGTTATTGTTGGCATTTCATTCACTTCTTCCCTACATGTCTATTAATTCACATATTTTGTTGTTGTCTTTCATTGTGAAAACTGATGCAAAGTACGTGTTCACCTGCACCATTTCGTTGTTCCCCATTACGTCTTCTCCAGTGCACCAATTTGCACTCTTTTCTCTGTTGTCTCTCCACCATTCAGGCGCTCTGCCTGTATTGCTGATGAAGGGTTTTTGCCCGAAACGTCGGATTTTCCTGCTCCTCGGAAGATGCCTGAACTGCTGTGCTTTTCCAGCACCACTCTACTCCAGAATCTTGTTTCCAGCATCTGCAGTAATTGTTTTTTACCGAG
Organism: Chiloscyllium plagiosum; assembly: GCF_037043375.1. Taxonomy (NCBI): domain Eukaryota; kingdom Metazoa; phylum Chordata; class Chondrichthyes; order Orectolobiformes; family Hemiscylliidae; genus Chiloscyllium; species Chiloscyllium plagiosum. The sequence continues at coordinate 94,062,548 of NW_028270151.1, forward strand.
TTGACTTTAACCCTACTGCGAATATTCTTGCAAGGATGCCTGCCTTGAAGAAATTTTCCTCCTCTCTCTACAAGAATCTCAGGGAGTCCTCTTCCACTGCAACTCCCAGGTCATTTCCTCTGCCCTGAAGCTACCTTCTCCCACTCTCCTCACTGACCTGTCACCTTCATCCTCACCCACAATCACCTATTGCACTCTATTCTACTTTCTCCCCATCCCCGCCCTCCTCACATTTAATTCTCCACCCGTCAGGCTCTCTGTCTGTACTCCTGATGAAGGCCTTTTGCCCGAAACGTCGGAATTTCCTGCTACTCGGATGCAGCCTGAACTGCTGTGCTTTTCTAGCACCACTCTACTCACGAATCTGGTTTCCAACATCTGCAGTCATTGTTTTACCTTACTATTCTCTCTGTAACCTTTTAAATATGTGAACAAACTCTTGCACCATTCTTTATATTTCAAGTTCTCTCACTTACGTACTAAATCTTAATAACTCATCTTGCCTTTTCGGTTGTTCTCTGCTCGTTATTGAAGCCTTCCAAATGCTCGAGGTTTCACTAATCTACACCAGATGGTGTTTTTCTTTTGTTTCTGTGCTCTCACTGACTTCTCTTGTCAGTCATGTTTGCTTTATCCTCTCTTAAGCATGTTCAGGTGGCGTGAGCAATGGATCCGGTGTTACTAGGCGCTGAAGGAGTACCATTTGGACTTGAGATAACGTCCGCCAACTTCTACAGTATAGCACAGTACATGGAACAAGACTGTGACCAGGACACAATGATTGTGAATTTCTCTCCTGGACTGGTAGAGAAGGGTTTACGAAACTGCATTTACAGTGAGTTCAGAGGAGAGTATTTACACACACCAAACCCAAACCAAGGTATATTTGTGTCTTCTGAATTTCTTACCTGGATTGACAGTGATGAATTTTAGATACCTCTTTTTGTTATTTTACCATAACTCTTGTCGACTGTGTCTTTATGAGTTTTCCACCAATTACCATCCCCAGAGCCTGTGACTGTCACAAATCTACTCCATTTTCCTTCTGCTTCTCAGATCATAAGGATGAGGAAAATCTGCTTCATTTTTATTTCCTGATGTCTGTCTGCGCACGCTAAAACATTCATCTACCTTCTTTCCCTGCACAAACCCGACTAGCTAAGGTTTTCAGCATAGCCTGTTTTATTAAAAAAAATATTTCAGCTGCTGCAGTATTTTGCTATTATTTTCTTGCAGGTGTTTCTCACAGCACTGAGTCTAAAAGTACAGATGTTCCAACGATTAGCTGCTTTCTTACTGAGTGGTGGATGCAGAAACAGATCCATGGCAGCCTGTGTGAGTCTTTTTTTCTTTAATTTTAGTCGCAATTACCGAATGATTGCAACACAAGATAATTTGGCGCATCGTGCCCATGCTGGTTCCCTGAGCAGATTAGTTCACCCCACTCTCCAGCCCTTTCATGAGCAAGACTGGCTGATATTGTCAATCTCCAATTGCCTATGTAGAAGTCGATGGATTATCTTCTTGAACTGCTGCAGTCCACGTAGTGCACGTGGTCCCAGATTACTGGCAGGTGAGGAGTTACAGGTTAAACACCTGGAAATGATGAAGGAATTGCAATGGATATCCAAATCAAAAACATCAGATTGTAATTCTACCCCGTCTTCCATCTGTCAAAATGTCCAAAATGATTCACAGGAATGTGAAAAGGCAACACTTGACACTGAGCCACATAAAGAGTTGTTTAGACACTTAACTGAGCATGTTTGAATTGGTTCTCTCTCAATTATATTCTTCAAATCAATTTTATAGGGTATTAGAAGGATTGATTTGCACTCAGCAAATTTGGATCAAATATCACAGCAGAGTCTGACGGAGTCACATCATTTATCCTAACCTGAATAGTATGGTGTTCTGAACAGGAAAGGTACAAACTTCGTTCAAAGTCAGGAGAAACAGAGCACGTGTGTGTGGGCGAGGCTTCAGCTGATCATCTGGCCTGGCAAGACGCAAAGCGAATCAGCATAGTGAGATACTATGCAAATGTCAAGATTGTGGAAAAGGAGAAAGTGAGGATCGCAAATGCTTGCAATCAGTGTCGAAGAATGTGGTACTGGAAAAACACAGGCAGTCAGTCAACATCCAATCAGAAGCCCTTCATCGGGAGATTAAATGTCCCAAAAATACAAAAAAATAAGAACAGGAAAGAGGTCGTACTTCAAAAGTTAACTGGACTAAAGTTTTAATCAATTCGACCAAACAGGCTTCATCCCAAAATGTTGAAGAAAGAGGAAGACAATGAGAGAATGTGGATGCGCTGGGAGTCATCTTTCAAGTTATGTGATCTCTGCAAAGTCTCCTGTGGAGTGGAATTCACGTTGGAACCCCACTGTTTTGCTTGTTCGGGAAGCTTTTTATCCGGTCCCACACAACATCACAAAACACAATGGGGTTGGAGAAAACGTGCCAGCATTCATTAAGGATTGTTTACCAGCTGGAAAGCATAGAGTAGGAATAAGGGCACTTTTCTCACGTTGGTGTTCTGTTACGGGTGGAGTACCACAAGGATCAGTGACAGCATTGCTGCCTCACAGTGCTCACAGTTCAATTCCATCATCACGCGATTGCCAACATGAATTGTGCACATTCATAGTGTCTGCGTGGGATTCCTGCGGATGCTGCTGTTTCTGCACACAGTACAAATATTCACGGTTTAAGTGAATTGCCCATTATATCCAGGAATGTACAGGCTAGGTGGATTGGGCATGCGAAATGCGGCATTATAGGGAGAGTGTGGGGCCTCATTGCAGTGACTGCATTGCAGAGATTCTATGGTTCAATGCTTGAACCAAATTGTTCCCAACCATTATACATGATTTGGACATTTGGACCTCCTGTAATTTTTCCAAACTTGTTGATGACACCAACTGGATCGGAATGTACATTGTAAGGAGGAAGGTGGGAGCCTTCAAGTGAAGTTTGACAGCCTCAAGAATGAGTCAGTAAATGGCGGTTTATCCATAACACACGATAGCTCCACAAAAGAATATCAATAATCTGGTTAAATCTGACTACCTTTTCGCAAAGTATCTTGAATTTTCATTATATCCTTGATTTTCTTCCTCCAAATGCCTTGCTCAACAACTTTATTAAAAAAATATTGAGAAGTTTTCATGTGACAGATGTTAAGCTAACTACTTGTCATTTCCTCCTTGACTTCCCTTCTGTTCTGACTAAATAAAACTCACTGATCTGCATGGGTTGGAGAAATTGAGGACTGCAGATGTTGGAGATCAGACCTGAAAATGTGTTGCTGGAAAAGCGCAGCAGGTCAGGCAGCATCCAGGGAACAGGAGAATCGACGTTTCGGGCATAAGCCCGAAGAAGGGCTTCCTGAAGAAGGGCTTATGCCCGAAACATCGATTCTCCTGTTCCCTGGATGCTGCCTGACCTGCTGCACTTTTCCAGTAACACATGTTCAGATCTGCATTGGTTCCCACGATGACTCTCCACTGATTTTATAATTCTCATATTTGTTTTCAAATCCATCCATTAATCCCATTAATCCACCACTGCTGCCAGCCCAACATTCCTCTGTGTTCTTCCCACTCCTCTACTTCTGCTCTCTGTATTCGAACGCTCCTTACTCCCCCACTGCCAAATATGGATTTTACACTGAATGAGAGAGTCTGAAGCAGTGTTGCATTGCACTAAAAACTACAGGCTTCTGCTCTTGGCGGTAATATGGAGTTCTACCTCATCACCATGTTATCTAAAAAAATTAGATCAATTCATTCTCATGATATGATGTAGATTCCTGCAAAATACTTGACTATTTTCTGTGTGCTGGCAAGTACAGTATCTTTCTCTATCCCCTGTTTCACTTTGACTGTGACATGGCACATTTTACTGCTCCTTTATCCACTTATAACTGTTCTTTGTTTGAGGTCTGTATTTCTGGTTTTGTGTGCGGTGGGCCAGTGACAGCCTGATGTGCAATTCCAAATTGTTATGAAGGTGAAAATGTGTGCTGTACCTTTAAGAGAGGTAGAATGTTGTTCTGCACTGAGAGCTTACGAGAGCAGTCTCAGAGTTTACTGGAAAGTTGAAAATATATAACATTTGGCTGTGAAATCGGTACCTGAGTTGGTTACTGTTTTGACGACAATTCAAATTTAACCAACGAGATTCATTTACGTCTCTGTAAATTAAAGGCCAATCGATTTCGAATTTATTATTCTGCCAACATCGAACAAATGAGATAATCCGATTTGGGGGTATAAGAAAGGTAGGCATTTTGAACATCAGACAGAGTTACTACCATCAAGGGAGAACTACAGGAGGAAAAGAAAAGCCAAAAACAAAAAGACCGATTGCGAAATGAAGGGAAATGACTCTGGCAATTTGTGCAGCTAACACCAAACAAATGTTTGCATGAAAGCTGCTGGATTGCGCTGTTGGATCTTATCATCACAACGATCACATGTGCCCCACACGCTGACAATTGATAACTCCGCCGAATCTCAGTTCATCTGCTGTTGAAACTCTCATTTTTTTGCCCCTTTGCTATCATTAGAGGGGACTTTAAATGAAAAGGCTGGCAATTTTGCTCGATTGAAAAATTGCAGTTCTGAGGAATGATGTTTTAAATGAACATCAAACGCGACTGTAAAAATTCAGCGAAGGAACAAAAAATGCAGTGACACTGGTGGAAGAGTGCCACAGAGACCAGAAAAACTTAGTGGTATAGTGGAGCTAATGGCAGTTAATCTCTCAATAATGATCAAATAAAAGGGTAGAAATAACAGTGGATTTTCACAACTCCAGTGTAGTGTGTCATTGTAATGCGAAATGATTTTTGAAGTGATTTCAAGAGCACTGTTTTGATCAGTCATGGCAAGACAAACAAGAGAGGCACAATAGGAGGAATGGCGTCGGGAGAGCATCTTGGTGGTAGAGATCACAAACCAGTCAGCTTGACGTCAGACTGAAAGCCACATACCACAAGTATTAGAGTAGTATGGTTGACAAGGTGTGTGTTCATTTCACCATGGCAAACTGGTTAAAAGATAAACGTCTGTGGCATTAATGGAAACGTAGCAAGTAAGGTGCCATACTGGCTTAGTGGCAGGAAATCAAGACGAATTGTTAACAGGTAATCTCTGGTCCATGCCAGTAAAGGCTCCGACATGATGATTGATTTCACAACCACCGAGATTGAAATGGATTGAATGGTTTCCTGTTCCCAATCATGGGATGGGACACGTTTACCCATCAAGACTGGCAGCAGCAACACAGACAGAATGGTGCCGATGTGCACGTTAGATTATCGAATGCCTCAGTGAAATGGCAGGAGCGATGTAAAGGAGGGTTAGTGACCATGCAAGGGAGGGAAATCTCTTAAAGTGCGTGGGTTTGAATTCTGATTTATGAAATGGAGAAGTGTGATATTCCGCATAAGTAACCAGTGTTGCGGAATATCATATAATCTCGTGTTCCCAGGGCTAAACTAAGAGAGACTGAGTGGCGCAGCAGTGAAGATCAAACTGGAAATTGGCATGAGGATGAGCCCGCTGTGACGGTATAAAGGTGCACAAAACGCTGGGGCTGGGACTCCAACCTCACCTGTAGTACCTTCTATTGACATGGAGCAAGGAGCATTGTGATATCAGATTGGGACCTCAAACTTATATGGAGCGGCTTCTGTTGGCATAAAACAGGGGGCATTGTGGCAGCAGGCTGGAAGTTCCAACCTCACCTGGAGCAGATTGTATTGATAAGGAGCACGGACCGATGAGACGTAAAGTTGGAGACAGGATACTCAGTTATTTTAACCTTAATTAAATTAGTATTTAGCAGGACCCATGTTTGTAGATTGAGTGAATATCTGTCCCAGGGAAATCTCGCAAAAAGAAGGAAAAATGTGGCAAAGATTCAGCTCGTGGAGGAGAATCTGTGCAGAAAGAAACGCAGGTAATATTTTCTTTTTCTGCCTTTTATCATAAGACTGACTGCGTACTTGGTTAAATTGCAGAAGTGATTTTCAGCTCGTGCCATGATATTATATTTCCTGAAAACCCATACAAGTCATTAAAGCGAACTAAACTTCCTAAAATTAACGGCATATAACTAGATCAAAGGGAGAGGACAGAGGGTGGTGCTGGAGGGTTGTTTTTCAGACTGGAGTCCCATGACCAGTGGAGTGCTACAAGGATTCGTGCTGGGTCCTCTACTTTTTGTCATTTAACTGGAGTTGTGGTGGACAGCGAAGAGAGTTACCACAGAACAGGATCTTGACCAGTTCGGACAATCAGCTGAGAAATAGCAGATGGAGTTTAATTCAGATAAATGCGAGGTGCTGCATTTTGGGAAAGCAAATCATAACAGGACTTCAACACTTAATGGCAATGTCTGAGGGAGTGTTGCTGAACATACAGACCTTGGAGTGCAGGTTCATAGCATCCTGATGTTTGAAATTTAACTTGAAAGTGGAGTCGCAGGTAGATAGGATAGTGAAGAAGGCGTTTGGTATGCTTTCCTTTATTGTTCAGACTATTGAGTACATGAGTTGGGAGGTCATGTTGCAGCTGTACAAGACATTCGGTAGGCCACTGTTGGAATATTGCGTGCATATCTGGTCTCCTTCGTATCGGAAAGATGTTACGAAATTTGAAAGGGTTCAGAAAGAAATGAGGATTCTGTCAATGTTGGAGGATTTGCTAAAGAGGGAGTGGCTTAATTGGCTGGGACTGTTTTCCTTGGCGTGTCGGAGGCTGAGGCATGACTTGTTAGAGGTTTTCAAAATTATAAGGGTCAAAGATATGGTAAATAGAAAGAGTCTTTTCCCTGGGGTCTGTGGGTCCAAAATTAGAGGGCATAGTTTTACGGTGAAAGGGGAAAGATATACATGAGACCCACTGGGCAACGTTTTCACACAGAGAGTAATAAGTGTATGGAATGTGCTGCCAGAGGAAGTGGTGGAGGCTGGTACAATTGCAACATTTAAGAGGCATTTGGATCGATATACGAATAGAAAGGTTTTGGAGGGATATGGACAGGGTGATGGCATAAGGGACTTGATTAGGTTTGGATATCTAGTCAGCATGGACGAGTAGGACCAAAGGGTCTGTTTCCATGCTGCGCATCTCTCTGACTCTATGACTCTATTTGATGTTGACATTATGCTCGAGTTTATCTTGATTTATGGAGGAAAAGCTGGAAACTAATGTTGAAATTTACAGGATCAACGATTATCCCATTCAATGACTGAACAGACAAGAGGCTGAATAGAAGCTTCATCATGACAGATATGTTTTCATTATGAATCGCGCTGAAACACAACGTGGGGAGGATTGGACTGAAGCAGTGGTGGTGATTTTCTTTCCTGGTTAAATTTTTGAATATGACTGCTATTTCTCCTGTCCTTGTTAACATCAAAACTCTGAAGCATGAAAGCGTGAAGAACATATGGGGCAAGTGGCGCAAAGTCTATCGTGCCTGACTCAAGATCAGAACATTGTAGATTTCACTCCGCTCTAGCTCGAGGTTAACACAGGTATTCATTACACTCACAACCTAATCTTCCTCATTGTTCTGAAGCCGAGATGAAGCTTGAGCTCCTGATATGCAGACACGAGAATCTCTTTGAGTACACATCCTGGAGAAGATCACAGTCAATGTCGCAGCGTCATCACAAGTGAGGAAGACCAAATAGTCCCACACACTGCGAATCGGCACTTTTCAATTTCACAGAGCCATCGACCCAATCGCTGCGGCTCATAGTAATGGCAAGGAAACAAAATAAATATCTCAGTCTCATGTTGGTTCATGGAGTGCCGAGGCACCTTCTCCTTTTTTAAGAGGCTGGGACATTAACTCTGATGTTCGTGGAGACATTGATTGATTTGAAGCATTGAAAGGAATCCTATCACAGATGCCCACGCTGTTGATGCTGAACAAAACAGCCCTTACTGGGAATTAAACCAGGGCTGCAGTGGTAAAAGTGCCAATTCAGAACCACGACATGACCAGGGACGAGTACAGCGGTCAGAGGCACGTAGTGTGACAGCCCTCAAATGTGTTGGACGCGTTCTCTGCAGAAACAACCGCTTCACTATCCTCATTCCATTTTCCATCTCTTTGCCTTGTATGCCTTAACATCACAAATACAGATTGAATATCTCTGAAGGTTGTGTTGATTTCATCACAACGAGTTGCAGATTTATCCATCACCACTGGTGGATAAAGTTTTTACTGCTTATCTACTGAAAACGTTCTGCCTCGTACATTTATCGACTCCACTTGGCGTTTGTCCGAGAGGAAACATTTCTTTCAGCCGAACATGCCTTTATCTCTCATTGTTCTGCACATTTCAATCATGTTTCCTCACAATCTCCTCTTCTCCATTGAAAGTAGAACAGAAAAACTGATCGTTTCCAAAAAAAAACACCCTTTTCTAAATATGCATTGTGTCATTTTCCTGAGCCTGATGTTCCAGTGATCTCCGGAACATGTCAGTAAAAATTGCTACATGAGCACTGATCTCACAACAGCAGTATGTAAATGGATCAATTGGTTTTAAGGTCCTAATTGTAGGATTGGGTCACGTTCGCCCAACAACATTGACTGCAGCTGCACAGACTGAACAATGTCAATGCGAGTGCTTGATAGCCAAATGCCTCAGGGAAATTGGAGAAGGAACCTAAAACAGGGTTACTGATCGTGGGATGGGGAGAAATCTCCGAGAATTGGTGCGTTTAAATCCTGATACATAGACAGCAGAGATGTGAAAGGGCCAGGGTTTGAAGGAGCAAAATCATCACCTCGACGAATATTTTCATGTCAAAAAAGATTGATTCGCTTCTGCTTTTGTGAAGCTTGTCTTACTCTGCATAAAACGGGAACAAGTGACAATACTGGAAGTCAAATTGGAGATGATCTTTCTGCTGCCACTACGCAAAGCACTAACCACTGCACGATACCGGCACCGCATGGAATAGCATGATGCAAAAAGCAGTAAAGATAGTGGCAGAGAATATGTTCGGAACAGGACTACATGAACAGTAGGAATACTTGACAAACAGTGACTGAGAAATGCAAACTCATGGTTAGCTGAATGGTTAACTTCGGTATCTCTCGAGCCGATGGATATTTCATCACTTAGTTTGTTGAAGGCGAAGATTGATATAGTCCTCCAGAAAATGAAAGCATCAGGGAATAGCGCAGGGAATTGCTGGAATGTATTTCTGCAAAAGAAATGTAGTTTACCATCGGTTACTTTAGCAATTTCGTCATGCAAGGAAGAAACCATTGCTGTGGAATATCATATAGTGCCAGGTTTCAGGCCTGGAATACGAGAAACTGTGTGGTGCAGCAGCGAAGATCAAACTGGAAATGCGGATGGGGATGAGGCAGCGGATATGAGTTCAGAAATGAAATCATTGAGTGTGAAGTATTTCACTGAAAGTACAGAGTGAATTGAAATGCCGGGGACTGGGAGTTCCAACATTGCGTGGAGCAGTTTCTATTGACGTAGTATACGTCGCATCAGGCTGGGAGCTCCAACCTGAACTGCAGCAGCTTCCATTGACACGAAGCAGGGAGCACTGGGATATCAAGCTGGAAGTTCCAACTGTATCTGGAGCAGATACTATTGACATCTGCACTGAGAGAAATGGAGGTGATGTTTTCGCTCTCTGAGCTATCTCATATGGCTAACTCTGCTCTGGGCAGAAAGGGAATTTTTTTTGCTCATTTCATTTTATTGAATTTCTTGTAAACTCGCACAGGCCGTTAAAATACTTTCAGACTTCGAAAATTAGCTTGAATACGATGTTGTGATTAGGTATTAGTTGATCAAAAGTGATGGAGCAAAATCAGTGCAGTGAATTTGAAATTCATCAGATGAGCGGAGATCCCATTGAATGGCTGAGTAGACACAAAGTGAATGGAAGTTTCATGAGGATGAATGTCTTTTCGTTACAAAACCTCCCGCTGCACAAAGAGTGGATCATTGGAGTGAAGCAGTAACGGTGGTTATCTTTCCTGGTTATTCAACTTGTGAACATGAGTACGATTGGTCATGTCCGTGTTTAGAACACAACTCTGCAGAATGCCAACCTCAAGCATGCGCGAGCACAGTGTCACAATGGATAATGCGCTTGGTTACGGTCCAGAGATTGTAGTTAAAGTTTCAACTTGGTTCAAGAGCAAGACTGGCAGGCTTCAAATTCACATACAAGTTAATTTACCGCACAATGTAGCACATACAACGGGCCAGTGGCACAATGGATAACATACCTAACTACAGATCTACTGTGTGGAGCTTCGATTCCAACCTGGCTTGCGGGCAGCGCTGACTTTATAGCACTTAAAACTGACTGTTCTGAAGCCGAAATGATCAAAACAAACCCAACTCCCGGACTGAGAATCAAAGCCGGGTGACAGCGAAGAAAGCGAAAAACATGGACCTGCTAGCCCACCATGGACAGCTATACGAATACCACCTATGTGTAGAATGACAGCCCTCAAGGTCGTTGTACATGCTTTCGTCAGATGCAATCGCTTGACTATCTTTATTCATTTTCATCACTTGGCCTTGTATGCATTAACAACTCAAGTTCAGATCCGTGTATTTCTGAAGGTTATGTGGGTTCGCCTCTGCGCATCCCTTCAGACAGTGAATCCAGATTCAACCATCCGCTTGCTGATGAGAGTTTTCTGCATATCTCCTCAATCCTTTCCACCTCTTAACTTCAGTCTACGCCCCTGCTGATCGGTCAAGAGAAAACGTTTCTTTTAGTCTGCATTGTCCATGTTGCTCATTACTTAGTTCATATGAAACATGTATCCTCACAGTTTCCTCTGCTTTAAGAAAACAACCCCAGTCAAAACAATCTGTCTTCATAACCTAAACTTTTCAACTTGGTAAATTTCTGCAAGGTTTCCAGTGCGATCACATGACTCCTGTAATGTGAATTGCAGAACTGCACGCAATATTTCGGGGGAACCGAATGAACAATTGAAATAAATGATTGGAGAAAGCCACAGAAACTTGTCGTTTCCAATAAAACATCTTTTGCTCAATCCTGCGCTGTGCACTTATCTTGAGCCCATGTTCCAATAATCTATTGTCCGTGTCAGTAAAAGCTGCTCCATGAGGATTAATTACAGAACAGCTGCATCTAAATGGATTGAATTGCTTGAAGATGCCGACCATGGGATTGAGAATTTTCACCCAAAACAGTGACCGCAGCAGTGCAGAATGAACAGTGTCAATGTGAGTATTATATTGTGCAATATTTCAGTGAAATGGGAGGGTGGACTTTTAGGCGAGTTAGTTCTTGTGGGAGGGAGAGATTTCTCCGATAAAGGGTGGTTATGATATGTGAAACGCAAAGATGTGAGACAGCGGGTGTTTGAAGAAGGAAACCTATCACCACGTAGAGTATTTTCATGTAAAACAAAGATTGATTTTCTCAGCGTTTGCTAAGCACATATTACATGGAGTAAAACGGGAAAATGCCGATTGCTGTGACAGTGATTCGAGCAGAACTTGCTGTGTTGACAATGCCAAGGAAGAACCATTTCATGATCCTGGCGCCACATGGAAAAGCACGATGCAAAAAGCAATAAGGATCGGGGCAGAGGTTATGCCAAGAACAGAACTCCCGCACAAAGGAATATTGTCAAACAGTGACTGAGATGTGGGAACTCAGATTCGGTTGAATAGATAGATTCTATGTCCGGAGAGAGTGTAGAGATTGCAACACTGAGGTTGTAGGATATTACGTTTGCGAGATATCTACAAAACTTCAAAGGGTCATGGGATACTGCAGGGTATCGCTGAAATGTATTCCTCAATAACACTGTATTTTAACATCGGTTACTTTACCAATTTCCTCACTCATTGACGTGATCATATAATGGCATGTCATATAATCCCAGTTCAAGGGCGTGGAATCAGAGAAATTGAGTCGCAGTGCACCCAAAACTAATTTGAAATGGTAATGGCGTTCAGCGCGAGCACGTAGCTGTGAAAATGCAATCGGTGAGCGGAATGCCATTCTCCGATGATACAGAGGCGCGTGAAATATCGAGGTGAAAAGCTCCCGCCTTAACGACAGCGGCTTCAATTCCCACGCATCAAGAAGCAGTGGGACATCAGGCTGGGAGCTCCAATTTCACCTGCAAGAACTTGTATTAACATGGAAAACGGAACTTTGGGACAGCAGCTGATCGAACTCTTAGTCAACTATTTTAATCTTAAGTAAGTAGTTTTCAGCAGGATACTTGTTTGTGGATTGAAAGAATATCTACAATTGGGACAGTCTAAATTACAAAGAAGAATTCTGCAAAGAGTCAATTCTTGGAGAAGCATCTGTGCAGAGTGATGCAGAGGAATGTTTACGTCATCTGCCGTTCTTATATGGTTGACTTTGCACTGGATCATCAGATCAACAGTGATTCCATTAAATGACTGAGCAGACATTCATTCTGCTGAATGGAAACTTCATGAGGACATATGTGTTTTTATTTGAAAAATTCGCTGCTTTGAAAGGTGATGAAGATTAGACTGAAGCAGTGACAGTGATTATCTTTATTGCTTGTTCAACTGGTGAACATGACTGCTATTAACCGTGTCCGTATTAACATCACGGCCCTTAAGTCTGGGTCTGTGCATCGAGCCAGTGGCGCAATGGATAACGCGCCTGACTACAGATCAGGAGACTGTAGGTTCGAATTCTACCTGGCTCGCAGGCAGGGCAGACGTTAATCCTGCTTGAAAACTGATCTTTCTGAAGCATAAATAAGGTATGAGCTCTTCATCTGCAAGAACGAGAATGCACTCATTAAATGTTCCCGAGAGCATGAGAGTCAATGTTCCAGCGTCATCACAGGAGGGAAGCCGAATAGTCGTACACGTTGCTCAAGGGCACCTTTCCATTTCATAAAGCCATCGATCGAATAACTGTTGCTCACTTTGAGCATTTTTCGAAACTCTTTGGCCAGTGGAATCAGAGAAGAATGAAGGGTTAACTGTCCAATTGATCTTTATAGAGAGTGAGTTCCTGAGTCTACCACCCGCTGACTGATAAAGTTTTCCTGCCAGTCTATACAAAGCTTTCTGCATCTTATCTGAAATCTACAAACCCTGGTGATCGAGAAAGAGCAAATGTTTCCTTCAATCTGTAATTCCTTGTTCCTCATTATTTCGTACACGTCAATCATGTCTCTTCACAATCAGCTCTACTCTGAGAAAAACAACATTTTGAAAGTCTTGTGTTCACTGAAATTTCTTGCCTGTTTTTAACAGTTCGGTGAGTGGAGTAGTCCCACTGCTAACTTTCAGCACAAACTTTCAGTAAAAGCCACTCAATGCGCGGAACCGTAGTCCTGCTATTTTCGTCAACAATGTGTAAAAGTCCCCTGCAACTTTCGTCTTCGCATGCCGTGGGGCTATTTGTCCATGTTCAACGATATATCCCAGGAAGGTGACTTTGGCTTTGGCAGATTCACTTTCAGCGAGGTTTACAAACCAGTTTGACTTCCGAATTTGATCATAAATGCTGTAAATATTCAATCCACGAGAGACTGAAAGTCACCAGGCACAATATACACCAATCAGTTGCGTATTCGGCAATTACCCTGTCAGTTAACCTCTGAAATGTGGCTGAAGTGTTTTTCGTACAAACGGCATTACTTTAAATTTCTGTAGGCCAGTTGGCGTTACAAAATTGCCTTTGATCTTTCTGACAAAGTTCGCTGCCAGTAACCTTTGAGGAAGTCCAACTTAGAAATGTAAGTTGCTCCTCCAATCTTTTTCACACAGTCCTCCAACCTCAGATATGTATACGCATCAGTCTTTCTAACAACATTGATTTTGTGATAGTCCACACATAACTGTTTGGTCTTATCTGGCTTTGGCACCAAGATGATGGGTGAACTCCATTCATTGAAACTCACTTCGGTTATGCCATATTGGTGCATACGTGACATCTCCTTATGAACTTGTACAACTTTAAAGGGTTATGCCTGCAAGATGTTACAGAGTCAGAACAGCATCTCCTATATTTACATCATCTACAATTAGATTATTCATTCCCAGTATATTTCAGCAGATCTCCCCATGCAAGAGTAATAACTCTTTCGATTTTCTTCCGAAAGCTAACTGAATAACTTTACCAATTTTGGACAACTTTTGCATTGTCCACTTTTATTTCAGGAACATCCAATGCAGAATTCCCTGACATTGAGGGCGGCACGGTGGCACGGTGGATGGCACTGCTGCCTCAGATTTAAGAAGAAAACGAACAATTAATATGAGAACTTCAGTGAATTTACAGAGGCAACTCTCAGTTTGTGCTCTGATGAGCTGATAAATAATTTTAATGGGCATGAGCTAAAAATGTTTGCACCTACAGTTTAACAAAACCCAGTTTACACTTGATTTGCAATATTTGGGCTGAAAACCTGTTTGAGAAAAGCAAAAATCAGGACCATCAACATCTCTTCATGTTAGAACCCGTGGTCTTTAGGAATAAAGAATATATATTGCTTTGAGCAACCAGTGTTGTGTGTAATTACTGCAGTTGTTGGATGGAATGATAACCAGATACTTACTGAGATGCTTGCTTTCAGGAGCAATAAGATAGTTACTTAGATTATTCCACTTAATAGTAATTAGCTGGTCATGAAGACATTTGTATGGCTTTATGTGAAGTGTTTTATGTGATCATGGATTTCAATAACATTGAGATAGTTTACAAAATTACAAAATAGGAACAGGTTGACAACTCAGTGTTAAAGATATGTGAAGTCAACAATTTGAAAAATAATCTTTGGTAAAATTCCTTCTTCAAACACAATTAAACCATTATGCAAGAAGTGAGATAAATGTGAGGCATGCAAGTTTCAAATCACCACACGCCAATATTTTCAAAATATATTAAACTTTCATTCAATATGAATAGGTGAATGGAAAATAAAGGCAAATTCTCGACGATTGATAAATTGAACAATAATTAGAAATGTAATTTGATCAAAGGATATAAGCATAATTAAATAATTTGCAAAATTTAGTTAGAAATGGAAGGAATCAGCTGACTAATGATTAATAGGAAGTTACATTTCATTATTTTACAGCAGAAGAAATCAACTTTTATTACACCTTTATAATAATGGAGAACAATGATTTATGTGCTTGAAATGTTTGAATTTAGTGCTTTTTCACTCTTATGACTGCAATGTTCTCAAACATCTTCCATGAATTTAGGTCCAGGAGACTTACATACTCCCTTTTCGTGGGAACCTGAAGAAAATATCTTCTTTTGAATCAAAGGGAAAAAATGGGTGGAACAATGGTTAGCACTGCTGTGTCCCAGCGCCAGGGACCAGGGTTCCATTCTGATCTCGGGTGACTGTCTGCATGGCATTTGTACATTCTCCCCATGTCTGCGTGGGTTTCCTGCCTCAATTCAAAGAATCACAGGCCAGGTGAATCGGCCATGCTAAATTTCCCAGAGAGTGATGTACATTAGTCGGGGTAAATATAGGGTAGGGGTTTGGGTGGGCTACTCTTTGGAGTGTCGGTGTGGATTTGGTGCGCCGAAGCGCATGTTTCCATACTGTAGAGAACCTAATCTAATGAACAGCAGAGCGTGAATTAGTCTTTCAATGTGACTGTTCACGTGAAGACAACTTTCCTTCATTTCAAAAAAGTTAAATTTTCAAACTTTTAGAAAGATTGTTTAATGAAACAGCAAAGAGATGTTTTGTTTATTTTTTGTTGTGTGAAACATCATGAATTTTAAATTATTTTGTAGCACGAAGAATAGTTAATTCTTATTGTGATTATAAACACAATAAATGTTAGCATTGAAGTGAAAATAATTAAATGAATTCAACATTGTTTCCACCATTAAAATAAAACTTGATACTCACAATGATTGAGAGATTATACACTGCAATATTTTTATATTTGTTCATATACTGAGTTGTAATTCCACATTGATGCAAGATACTGGATTGTACAATTATTAGAAATTCGCAGCAAGAGGATTATCAAAATTCTATCAGTTAGTTTAAGAATAATAAGAATTCTCATATTGCTGTTTGACTGAGCAATGTATAGAAACGAACAGGAATTATTCCAACGAAAGGTAATTATAGTTCTCTGAATTTTTTTAGTCTGAGTTTATTGTGATTTTTCAAATGAGCAAATATCAGACAATTACAAAGAGTGTTTGATTGGCAGTCATTGGTTCCATTGTGGGATAGTTGACCTGAAAAAAAAATGATTTTTATATTGTAGCATTCGTTAAACTTAACTTAAAATTAACTTAAAATGTGAATTTCACTATATTTGTTAGACTAATTGAAATACTTGTGCAATTATTGCAATGATAATGATTGGACAATTAATGTTGAAATGGAAACAAATAAATTGATTCAATAGCTTAACAACACTTTGCTGCGATGTTGATTGCATAGTCATGAAGGTTGGTAAACAAAGGAATACAACATAGGTTTAAAGACTGAACCAAAAAAAAGAGCCATTCAGTGATTATTGGACAAAGTTTTGTTTTTGTTTTAAAACTTGTAACGCATCCGGATCATCAACATCCCAAAAATGTTGGTGCTAGCATCCTCAGCCATCTTCAATTAAAAAAAAGACTATTGGTTTTAACTGCATATATCGTGTGTAATTATTGAATTGAAATGTAAGATATCGATTGAATTCATTGGAAGGAATGACCAGCAAATGTTTACTGTGGTTCTTGCTCTCAGGGACAAGAAGAAACTTAGGTAATTCTACTCAACATTAATTATATGATCACCAAGACCTTTGTGGAGCTCGATGTGCCATGTATTGATTTCAATTGCATTGAGATATTTTGTGTGATGTAGGAATGGATTAATGATTGGGTGTGAAAGATCATAATTAAAGTAACTGTTTTAAAAATTTACTCGAATTCCTTTGCGAATCACATTTTAAAACAACATGTGATAAGTGAGATATTGGCAACATCGATATTCAATTTCACACTAAATATGAGTAGGCGAGTGGAAAAGAAAATGAGCTCTGACTACATCAATTGAAGAGGAAGGAGAAATTTAATTGATCAAAAGTTGGAGCAATATTTTGTTGTATAATAAAGGTAATCACCAGAATGAAGGGCAATAGGAATTGGCATCTGTTTCATATAATGAAGGATAAATCATTTTTTTTATCTTGCATAGTAGAGAAAAAGGACTGATGTACGTGAGGTGCTGAAATGCATATTGTTTATGTATTAAATGTTTATTGAAACTCTTGCAGGATTGAATTCCCAGAATATTTCATATTTGAAAATTCCTGACCTGATTGGCAGTAAAATGTTATTGATCACCTTATGGATAATAATGGGATTCTTTTTTAAAATTCCCTACAGTGTGGAAACAGGCCCTTTAGCTCAATAAGTCCACAGAGACCCTCTGACGAGTAACCCATCCAGTAGCATTTCCCTCTCACTAATGCACCTAACACTATAGACAATTTAGCATGGCCAATTCACTTAAACTACACCTCTTTGGACTGTGGGAGGAAGCCAGAATGCCTAGACAAAACCCACGCAGACACGGGGAGAATGTGCAAACTCCTCACAGACAGTCGCCCGAGGCTGGAGTCGAACCGGGGACAGTGTTACTATGAAGCCACAGTGGTAACTAATGAGCCTCCATGCCGTACCAATGCTTGACAGATATGTTAAACAAAAAAATCATTATTTAGATATTTTAAGTTTTAAAAACTACAATGTTGTCAAATTTAAAATTTACAGATACTACAATACGATACATATTTTTGTTAGTGACCTGAAGATAATAAATTGCAGAGTTCTGTGATCATGGGAATGAACAACAGATAGAAACAAATCCAATGTTGAATTGAAAAGCAAATCACTCTCCGCCACGATATTTTCGAAACAATATTCTGAGCTGTTCTGACCCATGTCTGTTGAAGGTGGGAATTCAATCCACGCCTTCTAGTCTTGTAGTCATGATTTGGAGATGCCGGTGTTGGACTGGGGTGTACAAAGTTAAAAATCACACAACACTAGGTTATAGTCCAACAGGTTTAATTGGAAGCACACTAGCTTTCGGAGCGACGCTCCTTCATTACCTATCACCTGATGAAGGAGCATCGCTCCGAAAGCTAGTGTGCTTCCAATTAAACCTGTTGGACTATAACCTGTTGTTGTATGATTTGTAACTTTAGTCTTCTTGTAGAGTCATTGCCAGAGCTACACAAGAGCCTTTCATTATGTTCTCACCAAGGAAGGGTGGGAGTATTGTCACATCCTCACTGTGGTTATGCAAATGAAAACTAAACAAGATTCATTGCGATAATTGGCCTGATTCTGAGTGTAAAGGACTAACAATGACGTAGTAATTCAAAATAATAACGGTACAAAGCACAAATGGTCTTAATTAAAAATATCATGATAATTAAATGAAAGGCATGTAGACATAATCATGTGATGTTGCAAATTCATTAAAACTATTCAATATGTTTAAAGCATTTGTTCTTATAATAAAAAGACAATCAGAAATTTTTGCAGCATTAGGAAATCAGAAAAAAAGTGTTATTCAATGTGACTATTCAGTTGCAGCCAACTTCCCTTTCTTGCAGTACTGTACAACATTCAACAATTCATAATTTACTCTGATTGATCAAGGAAAGAGCAAACAGCTGTAAATTCTTTTTCTTGTTTACACAAAAAACTCACAAAAGTTGAACTAATTTTTCACATTGAAAATATTTAATTCAGTGTAATCCGAAATGTTAGCATTGAAGGAAAATATAATCAAATCAAAACACACATCGATATTCACAATTATTGGGAGATTGAACACTGCAAATCCTTTTCATCAGTTGATGTACTGAGCTATAATTCCACTGTCATACCCCTTAATGTACTGAGCAACTATTAGATTTTAGCACTAACTACACTATTAACATGCGATGAGTGAACTGAATATTAATAAGAAATCTCTCATTGCTATTTGAACTAGCAATGTGTATAAATAAACAGTATTTATTGGATAAAATGTCATTAGATATCTCATAATGGATGATGCTGTGACTACTTGACTGTTCAAATGAGTAGCAATCAGCTATTTCCAATGAGCATTGGATGTAAAATTAATGCTTTTGTTTTATGAACTTGAATAAAATGCTTTGGTTTATTGTATTATTGGCATTAAGAAATAATGGATTAAGGTAAGATATGAATCTCAGAAGTTTTCTGACAGGTTTCTAATCAAACTATCAGTGAAAAGTTATGGCTCAGTACATCAGTAACTATAAACATTTTAAACACATGCATTAAAGATATTTGTTAATTCAGAACAAAAATTGAAAAATTACCTGTGCAAATGTCATTGACTGTATCTTTCAATTATACTTAAGTTTGTTGTTTACCTATTTTCTTCCTAATTCTGACAGTCACGGTTAAATATTCATTATATTAAATGTCATGTGAGTTACACATGATTTTACTTGAAATGAGCATAGAACATTGATCTGTGCAGCAAAGGAATGCATACTTTGCCAATGACATCATCCTGAACATGGTGCCAAATGAAACTCCTCCCTCTGCCTGCCCTTGTCTCAAAACCCTCCAGTCCTTCCATATTCATGTGCCAATCTAAATGACTTGTAAACGCTCCAATTGTATCTGCCTTCACCACCACCCCTGGAAGTCCATTCCAGACACCTACCACTCTCTGTAAAAATATATTTGTCCCTCCCATCTCCTTTGAAGTCCCCACCATCCACCCACCCCAACCGCTGCCCCAGCATTTAAGTGCATGCCGCATAGTTTTTGACATTTCAATTCTCAGAAAAACATTCTGACTGTTAACCCGATCTATGCATATAATATTTTTTCATGATTTGATCAAGTCTCCCCTCAGAGTCCACTGCTCCAGAGAAAATATCCTGGCATCTCGTTATAGTTCATACCCTCTACCAATGGCAGCATCCTAGTAAGCACCCTCTGCACCATCTCCAAAAGCCTCTACATCCTTCCTGTGATGTGGCACACAGAACTGAACACAGTTCTCTAAGTATGGCCTAAACAAACTCTTATAAAGCTGCAACATGACAATCTGACTCTGGTAATCAATTCGCTGACCAATAGAGATAAGCATGACAAATGCCATCTTTACCACCCAATCTACTTGTGTGTTCTATTTAAGGGAACCATGGACTTGAATTACACAATTCCCATGAACAACACAGTTATTCACGGTCCTGACTTTCACCACATACTTTTCCTTATTATTTAATCTCTCAAAGAGCAGTACCTCACACTTACCTGGATTAAACTCCATCTGCTATTTGTCCGCCCATTTCTGCAGCTTTTCTATGTCCCACTGTAATATTCCACAACTCTCTACACCATTCACTATTCCCTCAACCTTTGCATTGTCTGCAAACTTACTAATACATCATTTATATTTTCATCCAAGTCATTTTTTGTACGTCATAAACAACAGAGTCCCAGTAGAGATCCCTGTGGAAAAACGAGGGAAAGATAGATTTCTTGAATAAATGAGACTCTTGAATGACAAACGAATTCTGATCAATAATCCTGAATGTTATTAAAAAACAATATTTTAATCCTCAGTTTACCAATCTTAATGAATATCTAGCCAAGATCAAAGCAAACTGCTTTGAAAATATTGAATCATTTTAATTGTTGAGTTCTAACATTATATTCATTCACACAATGAGGTGTCGCTGTCGAGGCCAGCAGTTCTTTCCCATCCCTAATTGCCCAGAGGACAGTTGAGCGTCAGCCACGTTGTTGTGGGTATGGAGTCAGACTTGCCGTGGTGGGATTCAAATCTGGGTCCCCAGAATATCATCTGGATCTCTGGATTAACAGGCTACCAATAATGCTACGAAGCCATTGCCTTCTCTATAAAGATTTTTTTTTTATTTTAATTATCACATCGTAATGAAATTTAGTCTTTGTAACAAGCTTCATGACATTCCCCCTTTAATTTTAATCCATTATTTCTTAATCCCAGTATCATCATGAAATATTAACATTTTTTCTGGTCAACACACCAGCAATCAACCAAAGATTTTTCATCCAACATCCATAGTAAATATCTGATACTCTTTCATCTGACTACTCGTTTTAATGGAAGGATTATTAATCAGCTTTATCAATTATAAGAAGTCTAATTAATTTTCACAATAATATTTCAGTTCTCTCCAACATATTGAACAGTCACATTGCAATACACATTTTCTCTTTATTCTTAAATTGATTTTCAGCTATTTTAAACCATTTTCTTGCAAATAACGAACAGGTTTAAATCCAATATATCCAGCTGTAGATGTGAAAGTATGGCTTAGTACATTAACTGACTCAAAAAATCATTGCACTTTACAATCTTCCAAACGTAGCTAAATTTAATTTTATGGGTGGAAACTTAGTTGTATTGATTTGATTATATTTCACTTCATTGCTCACATTTATTGCAGTTCTTGGTAAAAATCCATTAAATTTCCAATGATTTCATCAAATACCACCTGTTTGGAAAACAGGGAATTTGCTTTCAGCTGATCTGTCATCTTTAATACCTTTTCTTTTTTTCCCAATTCATTCACATTGTTTTTAAATTTTTAGTTCAATGGATGAAAAAGTGATTTGAAGATACAGAAATGTTAAAACTTTTATCCCAAATTATTTGTCAATGTACAATATTTGCAGAAGTGTGTCACAATTCTTCTTTCTACCAAATGTCATGGATTGTACCTTTCACTAACAAGGGTAATCACATTCATTTCTATTCACGTTCTGTCTAATACTGTTCCAAATGTCTAAGCACTGATTGCGGTGAAAATTTGACAAATTTTAAGTTACCTTTCTCTCCAAGAAATACAATGGAAAAAAAAGAGAATTCTTGAATCGCCTGCATTTTTTAATGAAAACATAATTCTGTTTGCTAATGACCATTAATTTTCTTTCAACCGACCAACCTAGTTACCTTGTTTTAATCCTGTTAAATGATCTTTATGAATATTTAATCAACATCAAGGTAAGCTACTTGAATGCATTGGAACAGTCTTTTTTTTAGAATTCTAACATGTATTATAAAATTTTCAAAATTCTGTTTGTGCACTTAGAAGAATCAGAAATTTAATATTGCGATGTGATTTTGCAGTGTGTAGAAATGAACAGGAATTATTGCAGTGAAAACCTAAATTTCCAAGGGTGAGATCACTATGATCATTCATACGAGCAAAAGTCAGATACCTGTATTTACAATGAGTTTTGGATGGTACGTCATTGATTCTATTATGGGATAGTTGACCTGAAATGAAAATGCATTTTTATATTGTAGCATTGTTCCAATGGATTAAGTTAAACAATGGACTAAATTAATGCGTGAATTTCACTATTCCCTTCAAAGGACAAACTTAAATTATTCCACAATTATTGTAATAATGATGACTTGAAAATTAATATTGTAATCTGAACAAATATATTGACTAATATTTTGAAAGCACTTTGCTCTGATGTTGATTGGATGTTCATTAAGATCGGTAAACTGAAGAATAAAATATATTTATGGATTGAAGAAAAAATGAGCCATTCAGTAATTTTGCTCAAAAGTGCAGATGATGCAAAAATTATGTTTTCGTTACTTGAAGAAACATGCATTGTTAATTGATGTAATTTTGCAGCGCACATGGTCCAAAAAAGCTAACATCCATTTAATGTGATTTATCAGCTAAAGGATACTTTCCTGTTTTACTTTTTTTTAAAGCAGTACTTTCAAGAATTCAAAAATGATTATATTTGTTCAACTGAACAACAAATCTATGTGACTACACTTCACGCAAAAAAACAAAGGAAATTTAGAATATTCTTAGCACGAGAATTATGTAGCATTCAAACAAAATAAATGTTTGTATTGAATTGAAATATAATCAAAGCAAGTCAAACAAGATTCCACTATTACAATAAAGAGCAATTTGCATTCCATTATTGAACTAAAAATCAACTAGGATGGCACTATTACCATAAAAATCAGCATTTGCTATAGGTGCTACACCAAACAGTGCGATATGTGTACATCAGTTGATGTACTGAAACATAATTCCACACATAAAACTGGATGTACTGGATTTGAACAAGCATTACATATTGGAAATAAGAATGAATGTGCATTTAAATCAGTTAATGCCAAATTTAAATTGGTGAGATATCTCAAATTGCTGTGCAAATGTGTAATGTGTAGAAATGCACAGTAATTCTTGGCGTGAATAGAAATCGAACATGTCTTAACTAATAAGGCTGAACATTAATTTCATAATTATATTGGGCATTCACATCGGAAGGGATAACATGTTTACAATTTTTCATTTTAATATTGATGCCAAGAAACAATGGATTAAACTAAAATGTGAATCTCATGATGCCTGTCACAAAGACTAAACTGAATTACCATCTGAGTATTGGAATGGCAATAAATTGATAATTAATGTTAGAGCTCTGGCAAATTAAATGATTAAATATTTTCAAATTAGTTTGCTCTAATGTTGATTAGACATTCATTAAGATCAGTGAATTGAAGATTAAAATGCTGTGGTGATGTTTTGGAAAAAATGACATTGAGGGATTATTAAACAGTATTATTTTGTCATTCATAATTCTCAGTTATTCAAGCATTCTTTCTCTGTTTTACTTCTCAACAAAAAAGAATACATTTCCTGTAATTTTTCATATCATTAATATTTCGAGATTCAAGCCACAATTAGGATGAAAATAAGTAGATGAGGAATGTAGGTATCCTATAAAGATACACAGTCACTGACTTTTTCAATATTTGGCCTGAATAAACAAATGAGTAATTTTAATGGAGATGTGTTGAAAAATTTTGCAGACATTGATGTACTCAGCCACAATTACACATTTGTAATTGATGATTGGGATGGAAAATTATTGGAAATCTTCCAAATATTCAGGAATATCATCACATACATTATAATATTAATATCCTCAGGCATTAGTATTAAATCGTGATTATTAATCTGAGCAACATGTAGTGTGTAAATTTTCTTTCGCAGATCACTTGGATGAGGTGATAACCAGATGCGTGCTGTAGATATACAACCCAAGCATATGTTACTTACGAAGGAATTTCCACTGAACAGTAATTACACGGACTTGAAGACAGTCATGTGTTTTTATGTATCACAGTGTTTGTGTGTACATTGATTTCAATAATGTTAAGCGGTTTTAAATGGTTTGGAAATGATTAATAGTCGAGTGATAAAGGTCCTAAAGTGGCCATGAGCTGGATTTAAAGCTTCCAGCAGGGTGACTCCAACACCCTTTGATATTGCTCTGGTGGAGAAGTGTAAAGTGCTGAGACACTGGCAGGAAGTCAAGATAACTGCAAGTCTGGACGAAACTCCTCCAAAACACAACTATTGAGCTGGTTGCAACTAGATCCCCCTGAAACTTTGAGATCTCTTTGACTTGGGTTTCCACTGTTCTCTGCAGCCAACTGATACTATCTGCTGTTTCATTGAGTTTTGCAAATTTTCTGCTCAGCCCAGTTACTCCAGCGTTGGGTGAATTTAAAATGTCCAATTTAGGATCGATGGTCATTTTACCTCAGTGCAGAGTTAAAATATAATTCACATTTATAATAACAATTAAGTAATAAGTATTCAAAGTTTGTGAGGAGATTTGTAGCTCAGGTGCTCGTTGTTGTGGTTCTGTTCGCCGAGCTGGGAATTTGTGTTGCAGACATTTCGTCCCCTGTCTAGGTGACATCCTCAGTGCTTGGGAGCCTCCTGAAGTGAAGCCAGATGCGCTTCACAGGAGGCTCCCAAGCACTGAGGATGTCACCTAGACAAGGGACGAAATGTCTGCAACACAAATTCCCAGCTCGGCGAACAGAATCACAACAAGTAATAATTATTTTAGTCATTTAACAAATAAAATGATTCAGTATTTTCATGCAGTTTACACTGACATTGATTAGATACACATGAAGATCGATGAACTGAGAATTTGAATGTGTTGGCAGGATTGGTGAATTATAAAAGTGTATACGAGAAGTAATTATTTTTTTCATTCCAATGTATAGGCTGTTCAATATTTCTGTATGTCCTTCCATTTGTTTCCTTGTGGAGAATACTATTTTCTAATACATATAATTTTACTATGACCAATGATTTGACATTTGAATTCGAGTTAGAAAGAAAATGAGGAGCAATTAACAGGAATGTTTAACCGAATTAAAGACACTGTAAATTAAAATTACAGCGGCAACTTTCAGTATTTGCTCTGAATAGGCAATTAATTCTTTTTAATGGACACAAGCTCTAAACATTTACTCAGGCAAAATTGGACAATTTTCGTGATATTTGGACTGGAATGCAGTTTGAAAGCTTGCTACAAATTAGAACTATCAACATTTCAATCTTTTTGCTGTTGCATCCTTGATAATTCATGATAAAGTATGACTATTGCCTTCAGCAACAGGAATCGTATGCAATTATTGAAATGCAATATAAGATATCGATTGCATTTATTGGATGGAATGATAACCAAATGTTTACTGGGATTATTGGTCTCAAGAACAATAAGATACTTATTCAGATTGCTCTACTGTACAGTAATTATGGAATTCCCTCAGCGTGGAAACATGTTATTCAGCCCATCAAGTGCACACGAATACACCGAAGATCATCCCACCCAGACTCATCTCCCTTCCATATTCCTGTAACCTTGCATTATAGCCAAGAAGACCTTTGTGTGGCTTTATGTGAATTGTTTGTGTGAGTATTGATTTCAATAACATTGATATATTTTATATGATGTAACAACAGATTGATAATTGGGTGTTAAGATCTTAGTTAATGTTTGGCTTTTACTGGAATTCCACCAGGAAGCATTCTTAATCCACAATGCAACAAGCAAGATATGTGACGGATGTGAAAAGCTTACTTTCAAATGAACACACTCCAATATTTTCAAAGCATTTTAATCTTACAGTCAAAGTGAACAAGTAAATGGAAAAATAAAAACAATTTTCTGACAATTCATAAATTGAACAAGAACTTAAAATTATTTTGATGAAAGGACAGAGCAATATTTAGACGAATCACAACATTTAGTTACAAAGTAGTTAATCAGTTGACTGACAAGAAATAGGTAGTGGGATTTGTTAGTTTACTGAAGAAGAAATCAACTTTATTTAAAATTTATAGTATGAAAGAATAATGTTTCATGTGTTTCGATATTTTCAAAGGGGCAAGTCCAAACAAAAAAGAATGATCAATTGGATTTAGACATTTTAACCTTTAGACTAGATTAGATTCCCTACAGTGTGGAAACAGGCCCGTCGGCCCAACAAGTCCACACCAACCCTCCAAAGAGCAACCCACCCAGACCCATTCCCCTCCATTTACCCCTGACTAACCCATCTAACACTACGGGCAATTTAGAATGGCCAATTCACCTAACCTGCATATCTTTGGACGGTGGGAGGAAACCAGAGCACCCGGAGAAAACCCACGCAGACACGGAGAGCATGTGCAAACTCCACACAGACAGTTGCCACACAGAATTGAGGCAACAGTGCTAACCACTGAGCCACCGTGCCACCCAAATTCTGCACCATTCCTGCAACATTCCCAAATATTCTTCAGGAACTTATAAGCAACGTAATTCGATACAGGTATCCCCCACTATCCGAAAGTAGAGCATTGCAATGAAACCTTTCACGAGCTGAAATGGCGTAAATCGAAAAAGCATTAACTTGTATGGGAAAAAAAATCCCTCAATTTCTTAAAAGCAAAAATCCACTTCGGATTTTTTCAGCGAGAGAAAATAGGTACTAAGGTAATTATTTTGTAAAAGCAAAATGGCGTAAAGCAAACTTTTGCAAAGTGGGGGATACCTGCACATTTATTTCTTGGTAATCTGACAAAAATAACTATCAGATTTTGTGATTATTGCAACGAATAATAGATAGAAGCAGATCTAATGTTGGACAGAAAAGCAATTCAATCTGTGCTTAGGTATTTTCTAATCAACATTCACAGCAGCTCTGATACAGTTCAGTTGAAGGTGTGATTTGAAACCTTGCCTCCTGGTCTTGTAGTAGAGACACAAGCACAGCTCCTTTGAAAATGTTCCCACCCAGGACGGGCAGGACTGTAATGGCACATTTAATGTGGTTACTCAAATGAAAACTAATCAGCTGTTTATTGTAGTAATTGGAGTGGAAATTAATTAGGTAGTTTCTGTGTGTAATGGACTGGAAATGAAAAAGCAGTTTACAATAATAATAGAATATAGGAATGATGGTCTTAAATAAACAAGAATCCCATGACAATTCTTCAAACAACAAATTGACTGTGTTATCATTGTATGCTGACTTCTTTTAAAAAAATGCATCAGTCGTTCAATGTGAAGATTCAGCTGAAGACAATTTCTCTTCCTTCCAAGAATGTACAATTTCTACAAATTCAAAATGAACAGTCTTCGATAAAGAAAGGAACAAACAAATGTCAATTCTACTTTCTGTACATAAAAAGTGAGATGAATTTTAAGTAAGTTTTACGAATGAGAAAAGGAAACTCTTATTGCTAGCATGAAATGGAATATAACCAAATCAATTCAACTTTGTTTCCTCAGTTAAAATACAATTTGATACTCACAGTAATTAAGATGTTATACACTGCAATTACATTAATTCAGTACTGAGACATAATTCCACAATTATACCCCTTACAGTGAAGGGATCTTGGGCCAGGAGTTGGTGGAAATATGGGAGGTACTTAATGTATACTTTGTCTCAGTATTCACTAGTGAGTAGGAACGTGTCCTTTTTGAGGACGGCAAGAGACAGACTGATACGCTCCAACAGGCTGATGTTAAGATGGAGGATGTGCTGAAAATATTGAAAAGCATGGGGATAGATAAATCTCCTGGGCCAGAAGGAATGAAACTAAGATGGAAATCATGTCTGACAAATTGATTGAGTTTTTTGAAGAAGTAACAAAGAAGATTGATGAGGGCAGAGCAGGAGATGTGATCTATATGGACTTCAGTAAGGTGTTCAACAAAGTTCCCCATGGGAGACTGATTAGCAAGGTTAGATCTCATGGAATACAGGGAGAACTAACCATTTGGATACATAACTGGCTCAAAGGTAGAAGACAGAGGGTGGTGGTGGAGGGTTGCTTTTCAGACTGGAGGCCTGTGACCAGTGGAGTGCCACAAGGATCGGTGCTGGGCCCTCTACTTCCGTCCAGAAGGACAAGAGCAGCAGGTACTTGGAAACATCACCACCTACAAGATTCCCTCCAAGCCACTGACCACCTTGTCTTGGCAATATATATTCGTTCCTTCACAGTTGTTGGATCAAAATCCTGGAATTCCCTCCCTAATGGCATTGTGGGTCAAAAGCCCACAACAAGTGGACTGCAACGATTCAAATAGGCAGTTCAGCACCACATTCTCAAAGGCAAATAGTGATGAACTATTAATTCTTGCCAACCAGCGATGCCCAAGTCACACAAATGAATTTTTAAAAAGCAATTGAAGGAATCACTGAGGATGGCAAGGGCACAAAATGTACTCTGTGTTGAGGATTTCAATGTTCACCATCAAGAGTGCTTCGGCGGCAGTACTACTGATGGAGTTGGTTGGGTCCTAAAGGACATAGCTGTGAGGCTGGGTCTGCAGTCATTGGTGAGAGAATCAACAAGAGGGAAAAACATACTTGAGCTCATCCTTACCAATCTGCTAGCTGCAGGCGCATCTATCCATGATGATATCAGTAAGAGCGACCACTGCACAGACCTTGTGGAAACAGTCCCACCTTCAAATTGAGAATAACCTCCATCGTGTTGTATGGCACTGTGACCGTGCTAAATGGGACAGACTTTGAACCGATCTAGCAGCTCAAGACAAGGTGTCCATGAGGCGTTACGCCCCCAGTAGCAGCAGAACTGTACACTAGCACAATTTGTAACCTCATGGTATGACATATCCCCCACGCAACTATGACCATCAAGTCAAGGGATCAATCCTGATTCAATGGAGAATGCAGGAGGGCATGCCAGGAGCAGCACCAGGCATACCTAAAAATGAGGTGCCAATCTGGTGAAGCGACCAAACAGCAACCTTGTATGCCAAACAGTATAAGCAGCAAGTAATAGAGCTAAGTGATGCAGTGACCAACAGATCAGATCTAAGCTGTGCATTCCTGCCACATCCAGTCGAAAATGGTGGAGGACAATTTAACAACTCACTGGAGGAGGAGGCTCCACCAGTATTCCCATCGACAATGATGGAAAAGCCGAGCACATCAGTGCAAAAGATAAGGCTGAAGCTTTCTGGGAGCTAAATATTCAAAGACGTACATCCAAATGAAAAGACAGGTGGGGGTAAGAGTGACTGGGGTTGCCTGATGAGTAAGAAATGAAGGTAAATTAATAGCAATAAATTAAGTGGAGTCAGATAATGTAGATTCGCAAAGGTAAAAACACGATAATGGGAGTTATCTAGAGACCTCCAAACAATAGTCAAGCTTGGGGCATAAGATACATGGGGAGATAGGAAAAGCGTGTAAGAAAGGCATGGTTACAGTGATCGGGGGGATTTCAATATGCAGGGGGACTGAGAAAATCAGGTTGACAGTAGATTGCAAGAAAATTAATTTGTGGAATTTCTAGAAGATGGCTTTACAGAGCAACTTCTGGAACCCACTAGAGAACAGGAAATACCGGATTTAGTGTTGTGCAATGAGGTAGCCTTGATAAGGGAGCTTAACGTGAATGAACCCTGAGGTGGCAGTGACCCTAATATGATAGAATTTACACGGCAGTTTGAGAGGGAGAAGGGGGAATCAGATGTAACTGAATTACAACTGAATAAAGGCATCTACTGAGACATGAGGGAGAAGCTGGAGAGAATTGATTGGGAGAAGAGCGTAACAGGAAAGACAGTGGAACAGCGATGGGAGGGGTTTATGGGAGTAATCCGGGTGACACAGCAAACATTCATCCCGAGGAGAAAGACACGCATTGAAGAGAGCATGAGGCAATCATGTCTGACTCGGGAAGTCAGGGACAGCATAAAAGCAAAAGAGAAATCACATCATGTGGCAAAGTGCAGTGGGAAACCAGAGGATTGGGAAGCCTAGAAACACCAATGGAGGATAATGAAGGAAGAGGTAAGGAGGAAAAGAATAATCATGTGGGAAAGCGAGTCAGTAATATTAAAAACAAGATTGCCAGAGTGTTTTGAGATATACAAAGTTCAAAAGATGCAAAAGTGGACATTGGGCCGCTGGAAAATAAGGCTGGAAGAGTAGTCACGGCGAACAAAGAAATGGCTGAGGAACTGAATAAGTACTTTGCATCCGTCTTCACGGTGGAAGACACTAACAAAATCCCAAAACTTCAAGAGAATCAAGGGGACAGAGATGAGTGCGGTGGCCATCACCAAGGAGAAGATGCTAGAAAACTGAAAGGTCTGAAAATAGATAAAACACCTGGCCCAGCTGTACTACTCCCCAGAGTTCTGACGGCAATAGCTGAAGAGATAGTGGTGGCTTTAGATGTGAGCTTTCAGGTATCACTGGAGTCAGGGCGAGTGCCAGAGGACAGGAAAATTGCTAATATAACACTACAGTATAAGAGGGGTGTAAGGTAAAATAAGTTATCAGCTGATAAGCCTGGCCTCGGTCATTGATAAATTGTTGGTAATATTTTGTCAGTAATATTAACCAACTGGTTATTT
Organism: Chiloscyllium plagiosum; assembly: GCF_037043375.1. NCBI lineage: Eukaryota > Metazoa > Chordata > Chondrichthyes > Orectolobiformes > Hemiscylliidae > Chiloscyllium > Chiloscyllium plagiosum. Next base: position 94,093,384 of record NW_028270151.1, read on the forward strand.
CAATTCTAATGCAATCTTTACAAACAGACCAAGTACCTTCTAGGTGACAACAACTTATCTAACAACTTTTCTCAATCTCTTTCTCCTTGCTTTTCGTTCGACAACGGAGGGAAGGGTGGAAACACCACAGTGGAGTAAGATATATGTAATACAGTGAGGCAGCAAAGCTAGTATGGCTCACATTGACTTGTAGACCCCACACAGTGAAGCAATACATTCACTGCATCATAAGCACAACCTTTCAACCCCACTCACATCCGGCGTGACTGAAATAAAATGCGGATCAGTTGGACAGGCTGGGTTTGTTTCCGCTGGAGTTTCCGAGAGTGAAGGGTGACATGACTGAAGTGTCTAAGGTCCTGAATGGTTTGATAAGGAGGATGTGGAAAGGACGGTTCCTTTCGTGGGTCATTCCTGAACCAGAGGGAACTGCTTTAAAATTGGGTTTACACTTTCAGGACAGTGTTGACGAGATTTGTTTCCTATCAGAGAGCTGTGCAACTTTGGAACTCTCTGCCCCAGAAGGTGTGCTCCCTGAATATTTTTAAGACACAGGTTGATAGATTTTTGTTAAGGGGCATTGGTGGGAGATGGGTTACAAATCACTAACAGATCAGGCCTGATCTTATTGAATGGTGGAGCAGGCTCGGAGGGCCAAATGTTCACCTTCTGCTTTTTCTCACATGATCCCAGGACTGAGAGCTTTGTTTAAAATGCATTCGCTGGATGTAGGTACCACTGGCTCGGGCAGCATTTACTACCCAGAGGGCAGGTAAGAGTCAATCACATTACTGTGGGTTATGAGTCACATGTAGGCCAGACCAGGTAAGGATGGCAGCTTCCTTCCCTAAAGGACATCAGTGAACCAGATGGGGTTTTCCTGACAATCGACGATAATTTCATTGTCATCAATAGCGTCATACTTCTAGATTTACACTGAATTCAAATTCCACATCTGCCGTGGTAGAATTTGAATCAAGGTCCCCAGAATATTAATGGTTCAGCAATGATACCATGAGGCTGTTACCTATCTAAAAAGGGAGAGTTTTAAGATTGGAAACCAAAACCTTGATCAAACAGGTGGATGTTAAGGAGAGCTTATAGAATGGAGGAGAATTGAAGGGAATGGAGAAAGAGAATTACCAAGTTTAGGTTCAAGGCAGCTGAAACTAAAGCCACCCAACAGGGAGGAGAATAAAATAAGAAACTCTCATACAGCTGGATTTGGATGAGTGCAGATACCTCAGGGAGGTGTGGAGCTACGCAGGGAGGACAGGGTGAAGTCCCGGGTAGATTTAAAAGCAGTGAACCAAATTTTGGAATGAACTTTCTAAACATAATGTAGATCAGGTTAAACCTGAGGTAGACGTCTTACGCGACTTGGTGAAGGGACACAGATAGGAGAATCTGAGATGACCATGAGTAAATGGAGGTAGAATGTGGGAGACAAGCTGGGACTGTATTAGAATAGTCATGGTGAGAGGGAACAAATGCTGGATGGAAGGTTGCAGCAGCTGATGGACTGACAATGAGGAGAGACATTGGAAACTGAGCAAGTGACCATTGCCTAACAGGACAGAGAAACTGATCCATCAGCCTGAAACTGACTGACCACGTGGCTGTCAATGAATCCAACACAAGTGAATGGAAACATTGCTCAGAGTCTGTTTCTGTAACATTCAACACAACCAGGAAATGGAAAGTGAATAATTAACTGAAAACAAGGCCACTGCTCTGTTAGAGTCAAAACCATTCAATGTTGAGTTACTGAAAATTACTGATTCACAGAATAGTCTAATCTGCAGAAAGTAATCTCCCAGAATCATGGTAAAAGGGGAAAGTAAACAACATTCTTGGCAGAGACATAATGAAACAATTGCTTGTATACAAACAGTTCAGAACAAGGGGCCTGAATCCTCCACAAACCGACAAACACAGATACCATCATAATTATACGTACAGATTGGAATTCTTTAGAAAATCGCTTCCCTGCTGATGGTGTGTAGAAATCATTCTCAGTGTGAATTGCCACTTATTTCCTTAGAAATGAATCTTTGCTTGCCCGAAGAAAAGCAGATGTATTACTCACTGCCCACCTGGTTTACAGACAAAGGAAACCTGCTCAGGATCTGTCAGATAAATTAAGCTATTAGTGACAGTCCATCGCACACAACAAGAGCTGAGAACACAACAGATTCTAGTGAAACCAACAATGCAATGAAAAAGGCGAATTAATCTTTATAATTGTGCAGTCTCTCTCCATCAAATAATCCCGGTCAATTTCTAAATGTTTTTAAACTATTCATATCAATGTATACATATTTATTTTCTATCCTAATTTCCTCCAAGAATATCTGATTATTCTCTTGAAAATATATTTTAGATGTTAAATTCATAATCACAATTCATTTCAAATTATTCCGAGAGCAGATCAACTTGCAAACTAAAATATTTTTTCATGTCAATGTGGACACTAAATAACAAAGTGGGTTGTTATCTATCGACCCTGTAGAGATCGAGGGCCCTCTCACTTCCCACACAAACAGTATCTCATCAAAGCTGGGGCTGAAGAGGCAGTAATTGTGACAGTGAAAGATTGACAGAAGTTGGAAATATAACACTATATAACAAAGTTTACTGACCGAGGAGAACAGACCGCCAGGATGCTAGTACCTTAGGGATCCCACAATATTGCAGTATATCCCACTGATGTGTGTTTGATGGATTTAGTCACATTGATCTTACCAACACCTCATCACCACAATCAGTGAGAAAGAACATATCCAGATATTAAACAGAGTATTGAGTCAGGTTAGCCAGGCTGGGTTTAAACTTAACGCACAGAGAGTGCAACTGGGAAGGTAGGGAGAGACGGAACTAGGACATCATACTGGGGAGATGAAATCAGGAACGGAGAGGAGACAGTCCCAGCGGGACCAAGAACTATGATTACTAAACTATCCACCCACGCACCGTCAAGGGGTCAGGCAAACTTTAGGATGGTTTAATTATTGTTTGAATTTTGTGGGGACTTATCCAGAAATAGAGAACCATCACGAGCCCTGACAGAAGCACGGACATTAGCCAGGGGTCAGGGAGGCAAAATTTACACAGACCGTCAGCATGCCTTTGGTATAGTTCATGCCTGGGCTCGGTGAAGGTACATCACCCTGTCTGGGGGCCACCTAGAGCATGAAGAACAGGTCAAAGAGTTGGTGGGAGCAGCAATAACGAAGATTAGAGCTTAAAAATGTGTTGCTGGAAAAGTGCAGCAGGTCAGGCAGCATCAATGGAACAGGACGTTTTAGGCATAAGCCCTTCTTCTTTATGCCCGAAACATCAATTCTCCTGTTCCTTTGATGCTGCCTGACCTGCTTCACTTTTCCAGCAACACATTGTTAAGCTCTGATCTCCAGCATCTGCAGTCCTCACTTTCTCCTCCTTGAAGATTAGAGCTCAAAGGAAAGTAGAAACCCCACACCGCAGTGTGTATGTGGCTAAGGCAGGTAAAATACTGACTGAAACAGTGCAGACATTTGGGGAAGTGGCAGCAGCTAAATAAGATTAGATTACATTACAGTGTGGAAACAGGCCCTTCGGCCCAACAAGTCCACGCCAACCCGCCGAAGCGCAACCCACCCATTACCTAACACTACGGGCAATTTAGCATGGCCAATTCACCTGACCTGCAGATCTTTGGATTGTGGGAGGAAAACGGAGCACTCGTAGGAAAGCCACGCGGAGAATGTGCAAACTCACACAGTCAGGCGCCTGAGGCGGGAATTGAACCCGGGTCTCAGGCACTGCGAGGCAGCAATGCTAAGCACTGTGCCACCGTGTCGCCCACACCAAGGAAGGGAAGTTTAAAGACCTTCCCAGATACAGCCCCACAACAGGAGAAACAGGAATGGGAAAAGGATGGGATAGTAAGAGGACACGAAAGAGTCTGGATGATACAGCAGTGCCACTACACTGTGTAAGACAAACATGATTAAAAACATATCATGGGTCAGCCCATATTGGGCAGGATAAAATGCAATATCAGATGTCCCACTACAGAGGTGGCCTGGAACAGCAAGGCTTTGTCAAAGGTGTGTAGTCTGTACACAGTGTGAGCCAGGGAAAGCAGTCAGGATAAAATTGAGGCAGCAGCAGGGACCCAGGGGCCCATGGGAACAATTATGGATGGATTTTACACACACACCCATTCCAATCCCGGGGAAGGAAGTCCTGCTGGGTCTTAATAAACAGGTTTACTCAATGGGTGGCAGCAATCCCTGCAAATGCTGACCAGGGGACACATGTTCCAGGCAATGTAGTTACACAGCTATGTGCCCTGTTTGGTATTGAACAGAAATCCCATCCTCCATACCACCCCCCGAGCTCAGGGACAGTAGAAGGAATGAAGCAGACACTGAAAGCTAGTCTAACTTAGGCTGTGTCAGAGACAGTCAGGGATGAGTTAACGTACTCCCCACCATCCTAATGAAACTGAGGTCAACCCCAGCAAAGGGAACGGGGCTGTGTCCCTTTGAATCAGTGACTGGATGGGCGATGCAACTGCAGGTGGTATGGTAGTGGAAGGGCTGGACTTGTGCAATGGCAAAGATAGGGTTAAACAATTTGTGAAAGAACGGGCAAAGCAACTGAATGAGCTGAGAGGGAAGGTGCAGAGGGACAGAGAATCAGAGACTGGGAAACGGAGCACAGAAACATCCGAGCTGACATCCGGAACCCAGGAGATCGGGTCAGGGGGAAAATATTACTGGGACGTATGCAGGAATCACATCAAAATGCTGTACTTGTCTGGGGGAGCCAGAGAATTCCAGAGAGGCAACTCTTCGTCATGCACTAGTAAGGAGCTCTGAATAAACATTGGTCGTGCTGCTAAACACAGAACTCAAAGCTCCTCTTTGATATTTCTCCCAGTAATAGTTGTGCAGGGGCAAGTTGCTGGCTGGAGGTCAATGACCAGTGCCTCTGTTCCACAAGGATCAGAACTGGGACATCTGTTGTTGGTTACATATATCAATGATTAGTTTGAAAATATAAACGATTTAATTAGCAAGTTTGCAGATTGTACAAACTCACAACATTGTGAATCACGAAGAATGTTGTCAAAGGATACAGCAAGGAAGAGATCAGTTGGAAAAATATGTGGAGAAATTGCAGATAGATTTTAATTCAGACAAGTGTGAGGTGATGCATTTTGGGAGGCTCATTGCAAAAGGAATGTATACACTAAAAGGTAGTGCCCTGAGCAGCATTGATATACAGAGGGATCTTTAGGTGCAAGTTCACAGCTCCCTGGAAGTCGTGAAGGAGGGGTATGGCATGCTTGCCTTCTTCTGCCAGGGACTGATTATAAAACATAGAACATAGAACAATACAGCACAGAACAGGCCCTTCGGCCCACGATGTTGTGCCGAATATTTGTCCTAGCTTAAGCACCTATCCATGTACCTATCAAATTGCCGCTTAAAGGTCGCCAATGATTCTGACTCTGCCCATCCCACAGGCAGCGCATACCATGCCCCCACCACTTTCTGGGTAAAGAACCTACCCCTGACATTCCCCCATACCTTCCATCCTTCACCTTAAATTTATGTTCCCTTGTAACACTGCTGTACCTGGGTAAAAAGTCTCTGACTGTCTACTCTATCTATTCCCCTGATCATCTTATAAACCCCTATCAAGTCACCCCTCATCCTTCGCCGTTCCAATGGGAAAAGGCCTAGCACTCTCAACCTACCCTCGTACGACCTATTCTCCATTCCAGGCAACATCCTGGTAAATCTGCTCTGCACCCTCTCCAAAGCTTCCACATCTTTCCTAAAGTGAGGCGACCAGAACTGCACACTGTACTCCAAATGTGGCCTTACCAAGGTCCTAAACAGCTGCAACATCACCTCACGACTCTTGAATTCAATCCCTCTGCTAATGAACGCTAATACACCATAGGCCTTCTTACAAGCTCTATCCACCTGAGTGGCAACTTTCAAAGATCTATGAACATAGTCCACAAGGTCCCTCTGCTCCTCCACCTTACTAAGAACCCTACCGTTAAACCTGTTTTCCGCATTCTTATTTGTCCTTCCAAAATGGACAACCTCACACTTGACAGGATTGAACTCCATCTGCCCCTCCTCAGCCCAGCTCCACATCATATCTAAGTCCCTTTGCAGCCGACAACAGCCCTCCTCACTATCCACAACTCCACCAATCTTCGTATCGTCTGCAAATTTACTGACCCACCCTTCGGCTCCCTCTTCCAAGTCATTAATAAAAACAGCAGAGGACTCAGGACTGATCCCTGCGGGGAACTCAACTTGTAACTGGGCTCCAGGCTGAATATTTACCATCTACCACCACTCTTTGACTTCGACCGGTTAGCCAGTTCTCTATCCAACTGGCCAAATTTCCCACTATCCCATGCCTCCTGATTTTCCGCATAAGCCTACCATAGGAAACCTTATCAAATGCCTTGCTAAAATCCATGTACACTACATCCACTGCTCTACCCTCATCCACATGCTTGGTCACATCCTCAAAGAATTCAATACGACTTGTAAGGCAAGACCCACCCTCACAAATCCGTGCTGGCTGTCCCTAATCAAGCAGCGTCTTTCCAGATACTCATAAATCCGATTCCTCAGTACCCTTTCCATTACTTTGCCTACTTTCCTCATTCCTGAAGAAGGGCTTATGCCTGAAACCTCGATTCTCCTGTTCCCTGGATGCTGCCTAACTGGCTGCGCTTTTCCAGCAACACATTTTCAGCTACCACCGAAGTAAGACTAACTGGCCTGTAATTCCCGGGGTTATCCCTATTCACTTTTTTGAACAGGGGCACAACATTCGCCACTCTCCCCTCCCCTCGTACCAACACCGTTGACAGTGAAGACGAACAGAACATTGCCAACGGCTCTGCAATTTCCTTTCTTGCTTCCCACATAATCCTAGGATATATCCTGTCAGGCCCGGGGGACTTGTCTATCCTCAAGTTTTTCAAAATGCCCAACACATCTTCCTTCCTAACAAGTGTCTCCTCTAGCTTACCAGTCCATTTCATACTCTCCTCTTCAACAATACGGTCCCTCCCATTTGTAAATACTGAAGAAAAGTACTCATTCAAGACTTCTCCCATCTCTTGCGACTCAATACACAGTCTCCCACTACTGTCCTTGATCAGACCTAGCCTCGTTCTCGTCATTCTCATGTTTCTCACATACGGATAAAAGGCCTTGGGGTTATTCTTGATACTACCCGCCAAAGATTTTTCATGCCCTCTCTTAGTTCTCCTCATCCCTTTCTTCAGTTCGCTCCTCGATATCCTGTCTCCCTCCAACGCTCTGTCTGAGCCTTGTTTCCTCAAACCTATGTAAGCCTCCTTCTTTCTCTTCACTAGACATTCAACCTCCTTCGTCAACCAAGGTTCCCTCACACGACCATCTCTTTCCTGCCTGACAGGCACATACATATCAAGGACACGTCGTATCTGTTTCTTGAAAAAATTCCACGTTTCAATGACATCCTTCCTTGACAACTTCAGATCCTCAGATCACTTATGCTCCTCAGATCCTGTCTTGCAACATCGTATTTACCCTTCACCCAATTGTAAAACCTACCCTGATGCACGCACCTATCTCTCTCCATAACCAAGGTGAAAGTCACAGAATTGTGGTCACCATCACCAAAATGCTCACCCACTAACAATTCCATCACTTGTCCCGGTTCGTTACTGAGTAACAAATCCAATATGGCCTCCCTTCTGGTCGGACAATCTACATTCTGAGTTAGAAAAGCTTCCTGGACTCACTGCGCAAACACTGTGCAAACCCGTCCAATCTACTTGATCTAAAGAGATTCCAATCAATATTTGGGAAGTTGAAATCATCCATGACTATTACCCTGTGGCTTCTGCACCTTTCCAAAATCTGTTTCCCAATATGTTTCTCCACATCTCTGCTGCTACTGAGGGGCCTATAGTAAACACCCAACAAGGTGACTGCACCTTTCCTATTTCTGACTTCAGCTCATCCTACCTCCAAAGGCAGATCCCCGTCGAACTGCCTTTCTGCAGCGATTCAACCATTTCTAATTAGCAACGCCACACCCCCTCCTTTTTTACCACCCTCCCTAATCTTACTGAAACACCTGTAACGTGGAACCTCCAACAGCCATTCCTGTCCCTCTTCTATTCACGTTTCTGTGATGGCCACAACATCGTAGTCCCAAGTACCAATCCACGCCTTAAGTTCACCCACCTTATTTCTGATACACCTTGCACTGAAGTATACACACTTGAACCCATCGCTGTGTCCGGAAGTATTCCCTGTCAGTGCTACCTTCTCCACAGCCTCCCTACATTCTTGGACATCCTGAAAAACAGCTAACCTACTTGCTGGACTACAAGTCCGGATCCATCCGCCTGCCAAATTGTTTAACCCCCCCCCAACCCACCAAAGAATGCTAGCAAACCTACCTCCCAGGATATTGGTGTCCTTCTGGTTCAGGTGCAACCCGTCCTGCTTTTACAGGCCCCACCTTCCCCAGAATGCTGTCCAATTGTCCAAATACCTGAAGCCCTCCCTCCTACACCATCCTTGCAGCCACGTGTTCAACTGCACTCTCACCCTATTCCTTGCCTCACTGTCACGTGGCACCGGCAACAACCCAGAGATGACGACTCTGTCCGTCCTAGCTTTTAGCTTCCAGCCTAACTCCCTGAGCTCCTGAATGACGTCCCCACCCCTCTTCCGACCTTTGTCGTTGGTGCCAATGTGCACCGCGACTTCTGGCTGCACACCCTCCCCCTTAAGGATTCTGAACATCTCGGACCCTGGCACCCGGGAGGCAACAAACCATCCGAGAGTCTCGCCCATGTCCACACAACCGCCTCTCTGTCCCTCTAACTATAGAGTCTCCTATAACTAGCGCTCTCCTCCTCGCCCCCTTTCCCTTCTGTGCCTCAGAGCCAGACCACGTGCCAGAGACCCGGTCACTGCAGCTTACCCCTGCTAGGCCGTCCCCCCCAACAGTATCCAAAGCGGTATACTTATTGCTGAGTGGAACGACCACAGGGGATCCCTGCATTGCCTGCTTCCTCCCCTTCCCACCTCTAACTGTTCTTTAGCTAACTCTGTTCCCTGGCGTAACTATGTCCCTGTAGCTTCTATCTGTCACCCTCTCAGCGTCTCGAAAAATTCTCAGCTCATCCAACTCCAGATCCCGTTCCCTAACGTGGTCTGTGAGGAGCTGGAGCTGGCTGCACCTCCTGCAGGTGAAGTCGGCAGGAGTATCGGTGGTCACCCCTACCTCAAACATCCTGCAGGAAGAACATTCAACTGCCTGCACTGCCATAACGCTACACTTAGTCTCCAAAACAAGAACACTAAGTAGCTTACCTGTTCAGCTGACTGAGTCCTTTTTTTTAGTTTAACGGAGGAGGGAGGGTGGGAGACACTACACGTGTAGTGTCTCGGGCTCCTTCTCCACTCAAATAACAATCACTTACCTTCCCGACTGGCTTTGCCCTCCGACTTCATTTCCACCCAGCTCCCGCCGCTCTCTGCTGCTGAGCATTTCCAAAACCATCTGCACAAGTTTAAAGGGAGTTGTATCAGGCAAGTTTCTTATGCAGAAGGTGGCCATTATAAAACTGTCATTAGGCCATCTTTGGGGTATTGTGTGCTGTTTTGATCACCACATTATAAGGAGGATGTGGAAGCTTTGGAGAGGGTGGAAACAGGTTTACCAGGATGTTGCCTGGATTGGGAAAGGTTGGAAAATCTTGAATTATTGTCTTTGGAAAGTCAGTAGCTGCGGAGTGATCTGAGAGGCACAGACAGAGTGAATAATTTGAATCTTTTTCCAAGGTGGAAATGACAAATTCTAGAGGCCATAGATTTAAGGGAAGGGTGGCAAGTTTAAAGGAAATGAAAACCAAAACAACTGCAGATGCTGTAAACCAGAAAGAAAAAATGAAGTTTCTGGAAAAGCTCAGCAGGTCTAGCAGCATCTGTGAAGAGAAGTTAGAGTTAACGTTTCTGAGGAAGGGGGACCGGACTCGAAACATTAACTGATTTTTCTTCACAGATGCTGTATGATCTGCTGAGCATTTCCAAAACCACCTGAGCAAGTTTAAAGGGAGTTGTATCAGGTAAGTTTCTTCTGCAGAAGGTGGCCAGTCACTAGAATGTACTTGCCTGAGAGATGGTAAAAGCAGAAACAATCACAACGTTTTTTAGGCATTTGGGCAGACACATAAGCAGGCATGGGTGGGCAAGTATATAGATCATATACAGACAGATGGAATTAGTTTGGAATAGCATCATGATCCGCACAGGCATGGCGGGCCGATTATTCCAGTGCTGTCCTGTCCTGTTTTCCAGGGGGTAGAATGTGTGGAGCGAGAGATAATATTTTGAGTGGAATGTGTCCCTTCTTTATAACACACAGTAAGTTGATGCATTTTGAGAGAAGCAACGTAGAAAGGCAATATATATTTGAATGGCACAGGCACAAAAAGCAGGACAGCGGGAATGGGGGACAATGTGTACAAATCATTAAAGGAGAAATAACATAAAGTGTTTTGAGGAAAACATATTGGATGCGGGGCTTCATTAATAGGGGGAATGATAACAAATTCATGGAAAAGATGCTGACCCTTGACAAAGCTCTAGTTAGGTCACATTCAATCATTGCATCCAATTCTGGTCAACAGATTCCTGATCAGGATGAGGGAGTTAAAATACCACAGAGGGGCAAGTTCCATGCTTTGCTTCTCTTTCAGGACACATCGGGGACTCAAGGTTTATGGGCAGCACGGTAGAACAGTGGTTAGCACTGCTGCCTAACAGCGCCAGAGACCCAGGTTCCATTACTGCCTCAGGTAACTGTCTGTGTGGAGTTTGCACATTCTCCCCGTGTCTGCGTGGGGTTTCTCCGGGTGCTCCGGTTTCCTTCCACAGTCCAAAAATGTGTAGGGGAATGGGTTTGCGTGGATTGCTCTTCGAAGGGTCGGTGTGGACTTGTTGGGCCGTAGGGCCTGTTTCCACACTATAAGTAATCTTATCATTCCCCTGCCAAAATGCAGTATCAACTGAAGGCCTGTACTCTTACAATACAATACTCAGTAGGGGGGAGGCTGACTGGAGCTTAGAAATAGAACCTATTGGAGCCACACATGTGGGTAACCCCAGACAGAGGAATTTGCCCTTTTCAGACAAGACTGAGAGCCCTGGGCACAACCCTGTTAAACTGCTTCCTGCTCCCATTGTCTTACTTCCCCTCCAAATTAGCAGAGGTAAGTGAATCTCCCATTTACTGAAGGAAGAACCCTTCTGCCTTAATCTCTTCCCATCAACACATAAACATGAACAATACGATAATCAGTTTCTTTAATCCTTTCACACGTTATCACAGGACATCGCCATTCATCAAGCTTCGTAAATTCATAATTACCTGCTTTAAACTATGAAATGACAATTGCCCATGCCTTTGTCTAATTCCTATTAAATATACTATCTCTGTGGGTAAGGCAGAAATTCGTGAAGAAGAGTCTCTGCAAGTAACCACTCGGCTACTTTAGAGATGCTTTGAAACTGTCGCCGGCTGTCCGATAATAAAGCTACTGCTGTTGTGCAGAAAACTTGCGTCGTCTGGATTTGTAGAACAAAATAGACATCAACAATGAAGGATATGAGTGATTTTCAGAGTGTGGAGTACAGACTTACTGGAGTGGTTCACTGATGAAGAAAATGCAGTCACTGGATTGATTTGAAGAAATTTGTATTTTCTTTGAAGTAAACAAGTTGAATATATTCTTGATAGAGCTGTATAAGATTGTAACAGATCTAGATATAGCAGATAAAAATATCGGTATTCGACAGGCGATGGCACAAGAATTAAGATCAGATGTAAGGTTTAAAGAAAGCAGAAGATGAGCAAATGTTTCTGCTGAATGTATTAGCTGGAAATATGCAGTACATGCTGCCTATTATGATGGTGCAAGCAGAGAAGATGAACGATTGATAAAAACAATTATATCAGATCTGAGGGAAATAAAATCGCAGAGTTTGGGGGAACGTATGGGGAATGAGAATAAGGGATTCTGCTACAGAGTGCCAACTTGGACTTGATGGGCCTCTCTGTGCTATAATGCATTTTATCTGGACTTGCTTAACTTGCTCTGATCACCGATTAAATTGTCATTGAGGTAAATCTGCTCAGTGTTCCTACACAGACTAATACAGGCAGTCCATCCACAGCAGGTGATAGTGTTTACTGCTTTATACTAGGTTCCAGGGGGCAGGGGTAACGGTGTGTCTAACAGTCTGCCAGCATTTATCTGAAATGGCAAAACACACTATGGACAGACTCTGGAAATGTGGGGAATGCCAGAAGGGAATTCTTTACCCATTCCCACTTGGAAACTGGCCAAACCAGTCAGACTGGGGAGAAGCTGTTCACCTGCTCTGTGTGTGTGTGTGTGTGTGTGTGTGTGTGTGTGTGTGTGTGTGTGTGTGTGTGTGTGTGTGTGTGTGTGTGTGTGTGTGTGTGTGTGTGTGTGTGTGTGTGTGTGTGTGTGTGTGTGTGTGTGTGTGGGGGTAGGGGAGGGGGGGAGGGATTCACTCAGGCATCCATCCTGCTGAGACACCAGTGAATTTACTCATAACCACAGTTGAATGTTTTTTTTTCTCTTGTTCACACCAAGTAATGAACAGTGTTATTGGCAGTTCATAAAGTTTTGCATGTTCACAACATCGTTGAACATGTACAGATTCACACTGGGTAGAGACTTTTATTTTCCTTCGTTCATTCTCAGGATAATGGTGTCACTGGCCCGGCAGCATTTACTGCCCATCCTTAATTGCCCAGAGGGCAGGTATGAATCAACCTCGTTGCTGTTTATATTGATATTAATCAAAAAGAATGTCAGACTAGATTAATTACCATAAAACTCAAGTCCATTTGATATTCATATATTTACAATCAGTGTTCAATTCATCAGATGTAGCTGAAGGTAATGATAATCTTCAAGTGATTGTAACAGAGAAGACATCTAAATACGTGTTCAGCAAATTAAAGCCTGTTGTGTTTAGGTAGTAATGATTTTAAAGAGATTTTAAAAAGTAAGGTGACTTGAGAATAATGGAAGAAGTTGATTGGTGGGTAGCTGATAGTCTTGTTTTAATCGGAAGTTAATTTAGGATTAGTTAACAAATAAAGTTAAAAATCACATAACACCAGGTTATAGTCCAACAGGTTTAATTGGAAGCACACTTGCTTTCGGAGCGGCGCACCTTCATCAGGTAATCGTAACAAAGAATTTATAGCAAAAATTTACAGTTGATGTAACTGAAATTATACATTGAAAAATCGATTGTCTGTTAAGCCTTTCATCTGTTAGAAGACAGTGATAGTTTCACTTCTTTCATGTGTAAATCACAAAACCCTTTTTTTAAGTTGCATTTTCGGGTTAGCTGTTAACAATGGTGATAGCTAGACAATATGTTAACATGTTTTGTTATAAATTTTGTGTTACGATCGAGCCCTCCACTATCACCTGTTAACTTACAGAGATACATTGTACTTTGCTCAAAAACTACATGCATTCATGTAGAACTCTGAGCTCAAAAACTGCATGAATTTATGTCAAACTCTGTTATCTCACTTTTTAGATTAGAATCAATCTAAACATCATGGCATAGGCAGAGAACACAGGGGGCCAACACCTTCAGCATATTGTCTAGTTATCACCCCAGCTTTGTACACCCCAGTCCAACACCGGCATCTCCAAATCTTAACAAATAAACACATGGTAGGGAATCCCAGTCCCATGGACTGCACATCCAGTTCCATGTGGGAAAACCAGGACACTTCTTGTGTGAGCGACAACCACAAGAACACAGAGGCGACACTGGAAATGTCAGGAACACGAGTTAATCCACGGTTAAAGTACGGCACTCACTCCTACTCCCGACATTGATGTGTTCTCACCAGAGAGGGTACAGAGGAGATTGATCAGAATGTTTCCATGATTGCAGAATGTCTGCTCTGAGGAAAGGTTGGATAGGTTGGGGATGATTTCCGAGGAGGATGAGCTGAGATTTAATTGAAGTAATAAGATGCTGAGGAATCCAGATCGAGTGGATAGGAAGGAGCTATTTATAACAGAGAGGTCAGAAACTGGAGGTTTTTGATTGAAACCAATTCTCAGAAAGAAGGGGAGGGGAGAATTCATTTCATGCAAACACGGTGGGGAGCAGGAACTCACTGATGGGGTGGTAGAGGCAGTAGTCACCATCACATTAGAATAAAAGGACATGGATGTAAATGAAATGCTGGAATATGCAGGGCTATGGACTAAAGTCTGCAGAATGGGATCATTGCGATTTATTTGACATTTCTCCAGAATATTAAACTCAAGTCCAATTTGACAATTTATGAATATCATCCGACCTGAATTCCAAATGTCAGAATAAATTTGTCAGTAAGTTACAGCCCAGATCGAGGCTACTTGGTCCATCCTGTATGTGTTGGCTGGAATAGAACGACCTAGGCTTTACAGTGTTCTGTACTCACCAATGAGAGCAACAATTTCAGACTGTGAACTCTTCCCTCTGCGTTGTTATAATCTGTTGTTTCAATGTATTTCTTGGACAGCTGCACACCTTGTTTCCTTGTTTCTTTCCCAGCCCTCACTCCATTCCCCGTGACCTTGAGGGATTACCATTTCTGCTGTTTAATCTCTCCTGCCTTCTCCCGTGTCACAGACTGTCTTTTTGTCCTTGTCTCGCCCCACCTTGCTCACAAACTGTTACATTTCTAATGGTTCCCGGACCTCTGTGACTTCACTGTGCCCCTGGGTCAGTGGCAAGAGTTTTGAATTCTCTTCCTCATGAGAGAATCGGAAATCTTTCTGGCTACGGTTTCTCCCAGATTTTATATTGAAAAAAAAAACAGCGCATTTGCGTCAGAGTCAAGTATTTGTGAGCCTTCATCCTCAATTCTGAGTACTGAGACATAATCTATGATCCTCCCACAGATGTGCAGGTTTGCTGTATTGGCATGTTTCTTTGCCCCAGGTTATCACAGTTGCTATCTAAATGTGCATCTTTCTTTCTGCCTATCTATCTGAGTTAACAATCAGATAGATAGGTCATTGTCTGAGTGTTTTCCCGAATCCCTGATTGAATCTGCCTCCCCCCACAATCTTAGGTGCCTCACCACTCACTGGGTCATGGAGAAACTCTGCTGTTACAATGAGAACTGTCTTTGCTGTCGCCTCTCCTCGTGCTTCCGCCTAATCCCCACTTCCCTTCATTAAATCCCAGCTGCCTATAGTCCACCCACATGGGTATGTTGAAAAGCATGACAGGAGAATGGATTGAAACCGAGAGTTCAATAGCCAGAATGAAATAGGAAGAAGGAAATAAACGGTGATTGTGGGTCCCAGGGGATACAGACTCCAGGCTGAGTCCTTAGTGGGCATTCCCGCAGTAATACGAGACAGCATTCCACGATGAGAGTTAAACCCGGGTGGCAGGAGAGGGAACCACTGAACATTAGCAGGTTTAGTTCAAACACAGGAGGTTTGTTCAGTCAGTAACAGTGTGTTAGACATGGAGGTGAAGTGAGCAGTGAGGGGAAATGTTGCCACAAGCTGCAGATGGACAACTTTCATTGGAACAGGAGGAGACCATTCAGCCCTTCAACCCTTCTCTGACGTTCAATGGATCATGGCTGATTTGTGGCCTAACTTGCAATGTTCGAAACTCTCCAAACTCATCAATAAACGCCTCTGCAACACAAAAGATGAATATTGAAAAACTAACCATCTGCAAATGCTGGGAAATCAGGAAAAAAAACAGAAATTGCTGCAAGTATTCAGCAGGTGTGGCAGCATCTGTGGAGAGTGAACCTTTGGGTCCAGTGACCAGTCAGGGAACCTGCTGCAGCTGACCATTGTGCCTTTTCTGTCACACTGTCAGGAACAAGTTCTGGTGCGAGGGGAATGAGATTGTCAATAACAACTGAAAAAACAGGGGAACGTGCTCAATGAGAATAAAACCCATTTTGGTCTTTCATTTTTAATATGCCAGAAATCAACTCTTCATGTCATTGGGTCTGGGAAACTGTGTTAATTCTGACCTGGTCCATCCTACATGTGAAGCCAGACCCTGAATAATGGGGTTGACTCTGAACCATCTCTTGTGCAGTTACAATGGATGACAAATGCTGCCCTAGCAAGTGATGCCATGAGCCCATGAACAAACAAAATAAATCCAATCGCTGTGGTTACTTGTGAACTCGCTGGTGTTACGAGAAGAGGACGAATGGGAAGGTTTATGGGGTAAAGAGAGAAGAATGGCATTCAGTGAGATGATCCTTTGGAGAGCTGATCAGCCAATCAGCCTCCTTTTGTGCAGTAACAATTCTGTGAATATTTCATTCTGAGCCCTCCAAGGAAATATCAGGGCAGGGTTTGTAAAGAGGTCAGATTGAATGAGTGTCTCGGTGAACACAAGTGAGACACAGGTACAGAGAGACAATACACAATAGGTGCAGGAGTAGGTCATTCTGCCCTTCGAGCCTGCACCACCATTCAATATGATCATGGCTGATCATCCTTAATCAGCATCCTGTTCCTGCCTTATCTCCATAACCCTTGATTCCACAATCCTTGAGAGCTCTATCCAACTCTTTATTAAATGAATCCAGAGACTGGGCCTCCACTGCCCTCTGGGGCAGAGCATTCCACAGAGCCACCACTCTCTGGGTGAAGAAATTTCTCCTCATCTCTGTCCTAAATTGTCTACCCCGTATTTTTAAGCTGTGTCCTCTGGTTCGACACTCACCCATTAGCGGAAACATGTTTCCTGCCTCTAGAGTGTTCAATCCTTTTATTAATCTTATATGTCTCAAGTAGATCCCCTCTCAGTCTTCTAAACTCAAGGGTATACAAGCCCAGTCGCTCAAGTCTTTCAGTGTAAGGTAATCCCGCCATTCCAGGAATTGACCTCGTGAACCTACGCTGCACTCCCTCAATAGCCAGAATGTCTTTCCTCAAATTTCGAGACCAGAACTGCACAAAGGGCCCTGTACAGCTGCAGAAGAACCTCTTTGCTTCTATACTCAATCCCTCTTGTTATGAAGGCCAGCATGCTCTTAGCCTTCTTCACTACCTGCTGTACCTGCATGCTTACCTTCATTGACTGGTGTACAAGAACATCCAGATCTCCCTGTACTGCCCCTTTACCGAAATTGATTCAATTTAGGTAGTAATCTGCCTTCCTGTTCTTGCCACCAAAGTGGATAACCATATATTTATCCACATTAAACTGCATCTGCCATGCATCATGTCCAGGTCACCCTGTAATCTCCTAACATCCTCATCACATTTCAACCTGCCACCCAGCTTAGTATCATCAGCAAATTTGCTAATGTTATTGCTAATACCATCTTCTATATCATTAATATATATTGTGAAAAGCTGCGGTCCCAGTAGTGATCCCTGCGGTACCCCACTGGTCACTGCCTGCCATTCCGAAATGGAGCCGTTTATCACTACCCTTTGTTTCATATCAGCCAACCAATTTTCAATCCAATCTAGTACTTTGCCCCCAATACCATGCACCCTAGTTTTGCACACTAACCTCCTATGTGGGACTTTATCAAAAGCTTTCTGAAAGTCCAGGTATACTACATCTACTGGATGTCCCTCGTCCATCTTCAGAGTTACATCCTCAAAAAATTCCAGAAGATTAGTCAAGCATGATTTCTACTTCATAAATCCATGCTGACTCTGACCTATCCTGTTACTACTTTCCAGATGTGTCGTAATTTCATCCTTTATAATAGACTCCAGCATCTTTCCCACCACTGAGGACAAACTAGCTGGTCTATAATTTCCTGGTTTCTCTCTCCCACCTTTCTTAAAAAATGGTACAACATTAGCCACCCTTCAATCCGCAGGAACTGATCCTAAATCTATCGAACTCTGGAAAACAATCACCAATGCATCCACGATTTCTCGAGCCACCTCCTTCAGTACCCTGGGATGTAGACCATCAGGCCCCGGGGACTTACCAACCTTCAGACCTAGCAGTCTCTCCAACACAAATTCCTGGCAAATATAAAGTCCCTTAAGTTCAGGTCCTTCAACTACTGTTACCTCAGGGAGATTGCTTATGTCTTCCCCAGTGAACACAGATCTGAAGTACCAATTCAATTCTTCTGCCATTTCTTTGTTCCCCATAATATATTCCCCTGTTTCTGTCTTCAAGGGCCCAATTTCTGTCTTAACCATTTTTTTTTGCGATTCACATACCTTAAAAAAAAACTTTTACTATTCTCCTTTATATTATTGGCCAGTTTCCCTTCGTACCTCATTTTTTCTCTGCGTATTTCCTTCTTTGTAATCCTCTGGTGTTCTTTAAAAGCTTCCCAGCCCTCCGTTTTCCCACTTGTCTTTGCTATGTTATACTTTTTCTCTTTTAACTTTATATGTTTCTTAACTTCCCTCGTCAGCCATGGCCACCCATGCCTCCTCCTAGGATCTTTCTTCTTTTTGGAATGAACTGATCCTGCAACTTCTACATTATACACAGAAATATCCGCCATTGTTCCTCCACTGTCATCCCTGCTTAAGTATTGCACCATTGAACTTTGACCAGCTCCTCCCTCATAGCTCCATAGTTCCCTTTATTCAACTGATATATTGTCACTTCCGATTGTACCCTCTCCCTCTCAAATTGCAGATTGAAGTTATTGTATTATGGTCACTACTTCCCCCAATGGCTTCTTCACTTCGAGGTCCTTGACCAATTCTGGTTCGTTGCACAATATCAGAATTGCCTTCTCCCTTGTCGGCTCCAGCACCAGCTGTTCTAAGAATCCATCTCTGAGGCACTCCACAAAGTCTCTTTCTTGAGGTCCAATACCATCCTGATTCCCCCAGTCTACCTGCATGTTGAAATCCCCCATAACAACTGTAGTAACATCTTTGCGACAGGCCAATTTCAGCTCCTGATTTAACTTACAGCCGACATCCAGATTACTGTTTCGGGACCTGTAGATAAGTCCCAAGAGGGTCTTTTTAACCTTAGTATTTCTCAGCTCTATCCACACTGACTCTACATCCCCTGATTCTCGGTCCCCCCGTGCAAGGGTCTGAATATCATCCCTTACCAACATGGCCACCCCAGCCCCTCTGCCCGTCAGTCTGTCCTTACAATAGCAGGTGTAGCCTTGAATATTCATTTCCCAGGCCCTGTCCACTTGAAGCCACGTCTCAGTTATCCCCACAATATCGTATCTGCCAATTTCCAAAAGAGCCTCACGCTCATCCATCTTATTTCTAATGCTTCGTGCATTCATGTATAGTGTTTTTAATTTGTTACTGCCCTCAATCTTCCCATCAACTCCTTTTTCACTCAACCTTACAGCATGATCCCTTTCTGAGTTTTCTGCTGCACTGATACAGGTGTCTTTCTTGACTTCCCTTGTTCTAACTTTCCCTCCAATTTCCTTCTTAATCATCCAGTTTGTCCCCTCCCCCCCGCTACTTAGTTTAAACATCGCTGTGTTGCAGTAGCAAACCTGCCTGCCAGAATGCTGGTCCCTAACCTATTAAGGTGCAGACCGGCTGTCTTGTAGAATGTATGCTTACCACAAAACATACCCCAGTGACCCAAGAACACACCCATTCAAATAACAATCACTTAACTTCCCAACTGGCTTTGCACTCTGCCTTCACTTCCGCCCAGCTCCCGCCGCTCTCTGATGCGAAAAAGAATTTTTGGGACGGATTAAATTAAATTTTATACATTTGCATAGACACCAATATTACAGCAGTTAAACATGGAAGTGATCAAGAGAGTGGAATTAGAGCAGCAAATAAATCTTAAACATTTATGCAGCTAAAGGGGATGCTGGGTAAAGACACCGTAGTTAGTGCTTATTGTATTCCAGGCACACCAGCCTCGGAGCACATCCTTCCTGTATCTATCCTATTGAGCTCTTGAAGATTTTTGTTCATTTGAAGTGTTTCATTTTAGATACTCCAGAGAAGACAGCTTCAAGTTCCTCAATCTCTCCTGCGAGGTCAATGCTGCTGTTAGAATTAAATTCACTGGCGCATGTTACTGGCTGCTTCATGGACTGGAACTGGCAATTGAGACAGAAAGGTTACAGTATAAAATATCTTCAATGGTATTGCCAGATGTGAGTGGTTTTCGGAAAATTACCTTGGCTTACAGGCATTGAGTGTCAGAGCACTTTCTGTTGTGGGGCATCCTGTTTAGATTCAATCTATTGATAATTATTAGAACTGACTTGTACTGGCTCCGTCAAAATGGTCAGAGCATTATGGCTGTCATCGAAGCTGGTAACAAACATCCCATGGGTTAAAAATCGTAAATGATAGAGTAGGTATGAGGTCTGATGACACTGTTGTAGGAACAATGTTGTTGTTAATCACATTAACTCGGCTGGAGTTGACTGAATTTATATTGTCTCTTTCTGAATCTCAGGATGTCTCTCTGGGCAATAAGTCTCCAATAAACAGTAATGTGACAATGAACAGGGATCATCTGATTTGATTTAAATTGGGATTATAGCACTGCTGCTTCACAGCACCAGGTACAAGGTTGGAGTCCATCCTTGGTCACCAACCTGTGTGGAGTTTGCACATTCTCCCCAGGATAGTGTGGGTCCCCTCCAGGAGCTCTGGTTTCCTCCCACAGTGCAAAGATTTGTGGGTTAGGTGGATCAGTCGTGCTAAATTGTCCACAGTATCCAGGAATGTGCAGACTATGTGGATCAGCCATGGGAAATGCAGTGTTACAGGGATGGAGTGCTCCAGGTGGGATGCTCTTTGGATGGTTGGTGGGGTTTGATGGGCCAATGCTCTCCTTCCACACTGTCGGGATTCTATTCTGTGATTGAGGATAAAGGCGACACAACAGGGTGACTTGGAGAAGGAGCATGTGGTGTGTATCAATGCTCTCGATGCCTTTAGATAGAGGTGGGCATCGCAGGGGATACAGTGCTTTAACTCCACTGCTGCCCTCTCACCCCCAACTTTGATTTGTCCCTTCCCACTCTGTCTTTGCAATGATTTACTTGGGATTTGTTTGTAAATATTCAATTGGTTACACGGGTGGTTTGCTGCTGGTGATTATATATTAACAAAAAACAGAATGGCGTAATGATGATGTTGATGGTGGGAAAGTTGCTCAGCTGTGTGTGGTAACATCTCTGGGTAGGAGAAATGGGGAAAAAAGAGAACACAGCTCAAAGATGGAGAACTGAAAAGCACTTAAATCAAACCAAAGGTTCAGAGAGGGAGGGAATAGTTCTCAGGGGTTTGAATAACTGGAAAGGATGGTGTCCGGGAATAGACAGGATTTTGTTTTACAGGGCGTTTGGAATTTTTAAAAACTGCTATATTCAGATAGATTCGTTTCTTTTCTTTTAGTTTTATTTATTGTGGAATAAACAGCTACAATATTTTAAAACCAAATTCACAAACCTTGTGTTAAAGACAAATGTTAAATAAATCCATCAAACCATCCCTCACTGAAACCTAATGTGGAAGTGCAATCTTCTGGAGAATCCCTGCCCTGCCTACGTCTTCCTGCCCGGGCTCCATGGCTATATACATATCTGGTAGATAGCAGCAGGAGGAGGCTATTCGGCCTTTCCCTCGTGCTTCACCATTCAAGGGGAAACAGCTAACCATGCAGCTCAATCTCCTGTTCCTGCTGTTCTCCAATCCCCTTTGATGACTTTACCTCAAAGAACTATATCTAAGCCCTGCTTTGGCTTCACTGTCTTTTGTTCCAGTGACATTGCGGTGTTACTGTGTGGGTGTAAACAGAGGTAATGTGATGGTGCTGCCTCCTGGAGGATGCACTCAGTATCGCTCATCATCCTGCAGTAACATCAACTGCGTTTTAGCAACTCGAGATAGAAACCATTTCCAGGATATGGGCATCACTGGCTCAGCCAACATTTATTCCCCATCTCTAGTTACCCTTGAGAACATGGTAGTGAGCTGCTATCTTGAACCATTCACAGTCCATTTAGTGCAGATGGACCGACAAAGCTGTGATTTGGCGAGTGTTGCAGGATTTTGGCCGAGTGATTCTCTATGTTTGGTTCTTGAAATGCGGATTAACTTAATCACAATCTGCACATGAGTTTGAGATTTCAGTCTGCAAATCTTCACCATCTAGAACCCTGTATAAAGGAATATGTACAGATTAGGAATTCAGAACAATTCTAGTTTCTCTGGGCTATCTTTTTACCCCTTCTCCCGGCAAAGCTGTAACCCTCCAGCCCACTTACTCTGGATCATTCTGACTCTGCTGCCTCCTAATGTACACCCTCCCCATTCTCATGGAGTTGCTGATAAACAGATCCATTCCAAAATTCCCATCCCTGGTTAGACTCTGCACCCTTTCTGGGTTCACTTCCTTTCCCTTCAGTTGCTGCAAGTCAATAATGTAACAGCAGAATGAAACAAAAGGAAACAAAAAGGAATGTGGGCAGCACAGTGGTTAGCACTGCTACCTCACAGCGCCAGAGACCCGGGTTCAATTCCCACCTCGGGCAATTGTCTGTGTGGAGTTTGCACATTCTCCCCGTGTCTGCGTGGGTTTCCTCCAGGTGCTCCAGTTTCCTCCCACAGTCACAAGGATGTGTAGGTTAGGTGAATTGGTTATGCTAAATTGCCCGTAGGGTTAGGTGAAGGGGTAATTGTAGGGGAATGGGTCTGGGTGGGTTGTTCTTCGGAGGGTCGGTGTGGACTTGTTGGGCTGAAGGGCCTGTTTCCACACTGTAAGTAATCTAATCCTGGACAGAAGAGGAACTTCAGTCTGGGAGAATGGGTCAGATTGTTTCCCATTGGTCGATTCCCAGTGTTATGACGAGTTGGGGATGGACTTTGGCCCCCCAACCGATCAATACTGCAAGCAGATACGTTTCTCCTCCAGCCAATCACTGTGGGAAGTACATTCCGCTACTTACCCCAAAGCACATGCTCCAAAATCAGCCCACATTCTGTACATTTACAGTGCCGGATTCCCCACACACGTGTGGTACCTGCCTCAGGGATTGCGGGAGTTGTAGTACCCATGAGGTCACTGGAGCCCTGTCTCTGGAAAGTGAATGAAAAGTGTGGGGTGGAAGGTGTTGGGTTTAGGATCCCCATTCAGACACACTGGGCATATGGGCTGTCACTGGGTTTTACTGAGACATCTGCTTCCACAACCTGATTTCTGATGTAAAGAACATAGATTCAGACAATTGTGGGGCAGGGTAGCAGATTTTAAGCAGAGGTGGCTCAGGGGCTCGCACCGCTGCCTCACAGCGTCAGGGACTGGGTTTGATTCCAGCCTTAGGTGACTGTGTGGAGTTTACACGTTCTGCCCATGTTTGCGTGGGTTTCCTCCCACAGTCCAAATATGTGCAGGTTAGGTGGATTGGCCAAACTAAATTGCCCACAGTGTCCATGCATGTGCCGGTTAAGCCATTAAACATGGGAAATGCAGGGTTACAGGCAATGGGTGGGTCTGAATAGGATGCTCATCATAGGGTTGGTGTGGACTTGATAGATGAATACTCGCTCTTTGCACTATAGGGACTCTATTCTATTCTCATGAAGAAGAATGTACTTATCTCAATGTGCTGTGAATCTGTGGAATTCCCTATTCAAAATGCGGTGGATGCCAGGACAATGAGCAAATTTAACGAAGTTTTAATTTGCAATGAGTTGAAGGGTGAGAGAGAGCAGGCGGGAAAATCCAGCTGAGACCGAGGTGAGCTCAATCATCATGGTATTAAATGGTGGAGCTGGTTCGAAAGGCTGCATTGCCTCTCCTGTGCACAGTGCTTATCTTCTTACGGTAATAACTGGAAAGCTGAATCCAAAAATCACCACATTCACCCAAGGAGATTTTCGAAAAATGCCGGATAGTCAGGTGGATTAGCATTCCAAACTTAGATAGTGAGGAAGCATGTAGGAGATAATAATTTTGCAATTTTAAACTGAGGGAAGACAGTGGTTTATGGTTTTAAACTGTGTAGTACATTCACACTGTCCAGAATACGCTGTTGTGAATATCTATCCTATACTTTATTACAAAGCCAAGATCACTGATAATGAAAACCAAAACACCCAGGAAACATCACCTCACCTTGTAATCTGATTTGTGATAAGTATGGATGAATTTCGAATACAGATGGAAAGCGGGAAGATTAAATCCAATCCCAAGATCCTGGCGAAAACAAAGGAGACTACAATAGGATGAGGCAGGAGTTTGCTAATGTAGACTGGAAGCAAAGACTTTACGGTGGGACGGTTGACGGCCAGTGGAGAAATATCAAAGCAATTTTTCAAAGTGTTTAGCAAAAGTATATATCAGTGAAAAGGAAGGACTGTAGGAAACGGAATAATCTTACATGGGTGGCTCAGGAAATAAGGGAGTCTATCAAATTGAAATATAAGACATACAAATTGGCAAAGACCAAGGAGAAGCTAGGAGATTAGAAAAACTTTAAAGATCAACAGAAAGCTTGATGGGATTGGGGATAAAAAGTGACGAGTATTATCCCCAGGGCCAGAATAGCAGTTGACACTGCTAGAGGGGAACTTGTGGCCTCTAATTGTTGAAGTACTTAACTGAAGAAGTCTATCATCATAGAGATACACCTGATAAAGTTAAAAATTACGCCGTGCTCGGAAAGCTCGTGCTTCCAAATAAACCTGTTGGACTATAATCTGGTGTTGTGAGATTTATAACTTTTCCCACCCCACTCCAACACCGTCTCCTCCACATCAAAATCCTGACAGACAATCCCACTGAAACTGAAGAGACTGTCTGGTACTTGAGTGAGCCATGGGTGTGTGGGGGAGGGATGTGTTGTTTAAACACAATGTGCTGAATTGAAGTAGACTTTTTAAACTGCTGTTGCCATGGAGGTAATCCTGATAACCAGCCTCCATTCAAAGCCATAAACTTCGCGAACATGGACTTGGCTGTGTTTCAGTAATTTTTCCAGACGCACTGACATTTGAAATATTCGTCCACGGGCAGAATGCACACCTTTCCTTCCAGATGAAAAGGGCAACGATATTCAGATTGGGACGGATCCAGTCACCTTCAGGTCTGAACATGAAGTTCAATTTGAATTTCTCAACTGTAAATTCACCCTTTCAGTATCCTACAACAGAGAAAACAAGTCACCACTGTAAATACAGGATGGAACTTTATAAGACAATGATAGTATTAAATTGTAGTTTCCTTGTTCCCCCAAAGCTTTAAATCTCAGTCTCCTAATTTATCTCTCTTGTTAACTGAAGACCAAACCAATCTCCTCACTCCTTTCCACCATACCCAGTTTTCACAATCTCTCTCATCTCCTTGAATTCAGTTACCTTGCTCCTTTCTGCAGACTCAGAACCAAATCAATGATTCTGACTCGGAGCCTCCCGAGTGTTGGTGAATCCTCCACCTAGGTCCCCGGGTTTCCTTCCTGGTTGGAACCGTATTGGGGAAAAATCAATCTGGAACATCTCATTTATATTCCCCACCTCCACCCTCTGATGAGAACCATACTGCACACACTGCTTCTTGCACACTCTGGCAAAAACATATCTGGATGAACTAAAATGAACCAATTTCGACCTCTAATTGCAGACCCATCCTTGTCCCTTTCCATAACAATCCTGAATCTTCACAAAAAGCGTTCTGATAACTTTCTGCAAAATGCACCCCCAGTGATACTTTGACCACTCGTCAGGATACCAGGAGAGAGGCTATTCGCCGGGTCCTGTTCCCAGAGGAGGAAGTTATGGAGCTGCAAATGATAGATTAATCCCACACACCCACAGCCTCCCTCCCTGGCACTGATCGACTCTGCACACACTGCGACAATTGGCCAGCACTGCGCCCGTGCACTGGTCTCCCCTCATTCAGCAAATGCTCCAGATCATATAGGAGCCTGGGTGATTGACAGCATCTGCTGCCCAATAGAGTGGAGGGGGCGGGGCTGGAGGACTGGGACAATGGGATTGTAAACAATGAATGAATGTGGAGGACACTGGGGGATGGACAGGTCAGTGAGGGACAGGAGCAGTACAGCACCAGGAGGGGATCCTGGACAAACTGAGCAATTGGAGAGTCTGACAGGAGAGAAACTAAAGAAAGGTTCTTGTGGTTCTGTTCGCCGAGCTGGAAGTTTTTGTTGCAAACGTTTCGTCCCCTGGCTAGGCGACATCATCAGTGCTTGGGAGCCTCCTGCGAAGCGCTTCTTTGATGTTTCCTCCGGTGTTTATAGTGGTCTGTCCCTGCCGCTTCCGGTTGTCAGTTTCAGCTGTCCGCTGTAGTGGTTGGTATATTGGGTCCAGGTCGATGTGTTTGTTGATGGAGTTTGTGGATGAATGCCATGCCTCTAGGAATTCCCTGGCTGTTCTCTGTCTGGCTTGCCCTATGATAGGAGTGTTGTCCCAGTCGAATTCATGTTGCTTGTTGTCTGCGTGTGTGGCTACTAAGGATAGCTGGTCGTGTCGTTTCGTGGCTAGTTGATGTTCATGTATGCGGATTGTTAGCTGTCTTCCTGTTTGTCCTATATAGTGTTTAGTGCAGTCCTTGCATGGTATTTTGTACATTACATTCGTCTTGCTCATGTTGGGTATCGGGTCCTTCGTTCTGGTGAGTTGTTGTCTGAGCGTAGCTGTTGGCTTGTGTGCCGTTATGAGTCCTAGGGGTCGCAGTAGTCTGACAGTCAGTTCCGAGATGCTCCTGATGTATGGTAGTGTGGCTAGTCCTTTTGGTTGTTGTATGTCCTCGTTCCGTGGTCTTTATCTTAGGCATCTGCTGATGAAGTTGCGCGGGTATCCGTTTTTGGCGAATACCTTGTATAGGTGTTCCTCTTCTTCTTTTTGCAGTCCTGGTGTACTGCAGTGTGTTGTGGCCCTTTTGAATAGTGTCCTGATGCAGCTTCGTTTGTGTGTGTTGGGGTGGTTACTTTCATAGTTTAGGACTTGGTCTGTGTGTGTGGCTTTCCTGTATACCCTTGTAGTGAATTCTCCGTCTGGTGTTCTCTGTACCATCACGTCTAGGAATGGGAGTTGGCTATCCTTTTCTTCTTCTCTCGTGAATCGGATTCCTGTGAGTGTGGCGTTGATGATCCGGTGTGTTTTTTCTATTTCCGTGTTTTTAATGATTACAAACGTGTCATCGACATATCTGACCCAGAGTTTGGGCTAAATTTATGGTAGGACTGTTTGTTCTAACCTTTGCATAACTGCCTCTGCTATGAGTCCCGAGATTGGTGATCCCATGGGTGTTCCGATGATTTTTTCGGAAATCTGGTGGTTGAATGTGAAGTGTGTTGTGAGGCACAAGTCCAGTAGTTTAAGTATGCCGTCTTTGTTGATAGGTTCAGCGTCCTGTTTTCTGTTCTGTATGTCCAGTAGGTTGGCCATTGTTTCTCTGGCTAGGGTTTTGTCAATAAAAGTGAACAGTGCCGTCACGTCGAATGATATCATGGTTTCTTCTATGTCTGTGTGTATATTTCTGATGATGTCCCAGAATTCCTGTGTTGATTGTACAAACTCCATCAACAAACACATCGACCTGGACCCAATATACCAACCACAACAGCGGACAGCTGAAACTGACAACCGGAAGCAGCAAGGACAGAGCAGTATAAACACCGGAGGAAACATCAAAGAAGCGCTTCGCAGGAGGCTCCCAAGCACTGATGATGTCGCCTAGCCAGGGGACGAAACGTTTGCAACAAAAACTTCCAGCTCGGCGAACAGAACCACAACAACGAACACCTGAGCTACAAATCTTCGCACAAACTTTGAACACTTACGGGCGAGAGACGCTGAGACAAGCCAGGAAATGGGAATCCTGCACTAACCGACTAAGCGCCATATACGAACAACTCCGGTTCCTGCATGAATGCCGAAAGAATCGAATCCTTCCACATTGTGTCAGATACAGACCGCCAGTCAACAATCCACAAGCCAGGGAAACAGCCCAGCAGAATGGGTTCAGGATGATCCAGGTAATGATCACAGACGCGCACAACCGACTTCACAGATACAGACATGAAATTGCGCGCCAAAAGTCGTTAATTTCAAAAACCACGAATCAGGAATGGACGCGGACCATAGAACAGGCTGTCACCATAGGACAGAACAGGACCACACACCGCATAAAAACGGCACTAAAAGAAAAAATGGCCAAACTAACACACAACAAAGAGGACACTACAACACACACACGTGGGTTAAAAACCTCTCGCACAGACAGCTCACAGACACGGAAAGAACAATACTGGCCAAGAGGCTCAACTACAACCACAGGGACGCCAAGACAGCAGACTTCCTAGCAGCACTAGAATGCACACTCAGGAACAATGGACTGACAGAAGAGACACAACAAACAGTGAGACAAACTGTCGTAACTATGATAATAAGGAAAAGACAAACACATAACCTCAACACCAAGGAGAGGGAAGCACTGAAATCACTAAGAAACGATAAGAACATAATCATACTACCAGCAGATAAAGGCAGAATGACGGTCATCCTAGATAAATCTGATTACATCCAAAAAGCACAACAACTACTTGAAGATACCAACACCTACCAAAAGAGGGAGTTTGACCCCACCCCACAGCTCACTAATAGGATAAATAACACACTAAGGAATCTACAAAAAAAATGGACAGATAACCAGAGCTGTTCTACAAAGATTGAAACCGGAAAGCAACAACACCCCCAGATTCTGTGGATTACCTAAAGTACACAAACCAGGCATCCCACTCAGACTCACAGTATCACGACCAGGGACACCATCATACAAACTGGCCAAAGAACTACAACAGAAACTAAAACACCTGGTCAGCGGATCCAAACACTCTATACAATCAACACAGGAATTCTTGGACATCATCAGAAATATACACATAGACAAAGAAGAAACCATGATCTCATTCGACGTGACGGCACTGTTCACTTCGATTGACAAAACCCTAGCCAGAGAAACAATAGCCAACCTACTGGACATACAGAACAGAAAACAGGACGCTGAACCTATCAACAAAGACGGCATACTTAAACTACTGGACTTGTGCCTCACAACACACTTCACATTCAACAACCAGATTTCCGAACAAATCAACGGAACACCCATGGGATCACCAATCTCGGGACTCATAGCAGAAGCAGTTATGCAAAGGTTAGAAAAAACAGTCCTACCACAAATTCAACCCAAACTCTGGGTCAGATATGTCGATGACACATTTGTAATCATTAAAAACACGGAAATAGAAAAAACACACCGGATCATCAACGCCACACTCACAGGAATCCGATTCACGAGAAAAGAAGAAAAGGATAGCCAACTCCCATTCCTAGACGTGATGGTACAGAGAATACCAGACGGAGAATTCACTACAAGAGTATACAGGAAAGCCACACACGCAGACCAAGTCCTAAACTATGAAAGTAACCACCCCAACACACACAAACGAAGCTGCATCAGGACACTATTCAAAAGGGCCACAACACACTGCAGTACACCAGGACTGCAAAAAGAAGAAGAGGAACACCTATACAAGGTATTCGCCAAAAACGGATACCCGCGCAACTTCATCAGCAGATGCCTAAGAGAAAGACCACGGAACGAGAACATACAACAACCAAAAGGACTAGCCACACTACCATACATCAGGAGCATCTCGAAACTGACTGCCAGACTACTGCGACCCCTAGGACTCATAACGGCACACAAGCCAACAGCTACGCTCAGACAACAACTCACCAGAACGAAGGACCCGATACCCAACATGAGCAAGACGAATGTACTGTACAATATACCATGCAAGGACTGCACTAAACACTATATAGGACAAACAGGAAGACAGCTAACAATCCGCATACATGAACATCAACTAGCCACGAAACGACACGACCAGCTATCCTTAGTAGCCACACATGCAGACAACAAGCAACATGAATTCGACTGGGACAACACTCCTATCATAGGGCAAGCCAGACAGAGAACAGCCAGGGAATTCCTAGAGGCATGGCATTCATCCACAAACTCCATCAAAAAACACATCGACCTGGACCCAATATACCAACCACTACAGCGGACAGCTGAAACTGACAACCGGAAGCGGCAGGGACAGACCACCAAAACACTGGAGGAAACATCAAAGAAGCTCTTCGCAGGAGGCTCCCAAGCACTGATGATGTCGCCTAGCCAGGGGACGAAACGTTTGCAACAAAAAATTCCAGCTCGGCGAACAGAACACCTGAGCTATAAATCTTCGCACAAACTTTGAACAGAAAGGTTCTGTTTGGAGGCTCAGGCAGGGACAGCTGGGAGACAGCATGGCCTGGTGGCTTGAGCACGTTTTCTTATCAGCCTCTTCAAAGATGCTGTTACTCAACACTGATCCTGGTCTAGAGATAAAGACACTACCACCATTTCTTGGTGGGATGGTGTAAAGAAGGGAAGATGTTCTCAATCTCACTCGCATGGAATCTCCATGAGCTCCTCCCACTTACTGTCTATGGTGGGGATGGAGGAGACAGAGCAGACAGGAGGGGTTTAGGGATATTGGGACTGCCTTTCAAAAGGAACTCCCCTGTGTGGGTGATATTAACATGACTCAATATACAGTCACTAACACAAAGCTGGTGTACGTGAACTTTATCCAGAATATGAGCATTTATAGCTGGGTAACGCAGAGCCCAGTGTACAGAGTTAAGTCCTGGATATTATTAACAGCTTTGTGTGTGAGAAATCACATCTCATGAACTTGAGTCAGTTTCTTTGAAGAAGTAACAAAAAGGATTGATGAGGGCAGAGCAGTAGTTATGATCTGCATGGACTTCAGTCAGGCTTTTGACAAGGTTCCACATGGGAGACTGGTTAGCAAGGTTAGATCTCATGGAATACAGGGAGAACTAGCCATTTGGATACAGAACTGGCTCAAAGGTTGAAGACAGAGGGTGCTGGCGGATGGGTGCTGTTCAGGCTGGAGGCCTGTGACAAGTGGAGTGTCACAAGGATCGGTGCTGGATCCACTTTTCGTTATTTATATCATTGACTTGGATGTGAACATAAGAGGTATTGTTAGTAAGTTTGCAGATGACACCGAAATTGGAGTTGGAGTGGACAGTGAAAAAGATTACCTCAGAGTACAAGGCATCTGGATCACATGGGCGAATGGGCTGAGGAGTTCAGTTTAGAAAAATGTGAGGTGCTGCATTTTGGAAAAGCAAACCCTAGCAGGACTTATACAGTGAATAGTAAGTTCCTGCCGACTGTTGCTAAACAAAGAGACCTTGGAGTGCAGGTACATAGTTCCTTGAAAGTAGAGTCGCAGGTAGATAGGATAGTGAAAGCGGCAGTTGGTCTGCTTTCCTTTATTGGTCAGATAGTTTAGTATAGGGGTTGGGAGGTCATATTGTGGTTGTACAGGACATTGCTAAGGAAACTTTTGGGATATTCCATGCAATTCTGGTCTCCTTCCGATCAGAAGGATGTTCACAAACTTGAAAGGGGTCAGAAAAGAATTACAAGGTTGTTGACAGGGTTGAATAGGGTGTTTTACCTGGAGCGTCGGAGGCTGAGAGGTGACCTTACAGAGATTTATAAAATCAGGCCGGGCATGGATAGGTTAAATAGACACGGTCTTTTCCCTGTGGTGGGGGAGTCCAGACCTAGGGAGACGAGGGTAGGCAGGCATTGGGTGGCAGAGGGTGGGGAGACAGAGAGAGTGGCGGGATAGAGAAGGGTGGCAGAGAGAAGGATGAAGAGAGAGACGAGGAACAGACAGTGGGGACAGAGGAAGTGACGGGGGACAGACAGAGGGGACAGACAGACAGACAGGGAACAGACAGACAGATGGGGGGACAGACAGAGAGTGGAAGAAAGGGGGGAACAGACAGAGAGGGGGAAGATGGAGAGAATTTTTATAGATCAAAATTCAACCCTGTTGCTGTTTTCTCTCCATCCACTTCAATCCCTCTGAAAGGCTCAGAACAACTGCATAGTTCCTGCAAAATAGAGTTTCAGGGAGATCAGATGTTGACATTTGGGATGCTGACCATTATTGGTCAGGGCACTGATTAATAAATGGACTGGTTCAATTGCACTGTCATTGTGGTGTTTGCACATTCTCCCACTGTGTTTCTGTGTGGGCTACCTCTGGGTGCTCTCGTTTCCTCCCACAATCCAAAGGCTTGTAGGTAAGGTGGATTCGCTGTGGGAAATGAGAGGTTACATGGTTAGGGTGGGATGCTGTTCCGTTGATCGGTATGGTCTCATGGGTCGAATGGCCTGTTTTCACACTGTAGGGATTCTGTCACTGAGTATAGGAGTTAGGAGGTCACTTTGTGGCTGTACTGGGCATTGGTGAGGCCAGTTTTAGAATACTACATTCAATTCTAGTCTCCCTGATTTCAGAAAGAAGGTCCCACAATAGGACTCAACCTCAGAATGACAAGTTCCTGGGAAGTGTGCACGAACGAACAGACTGTGCAGTGTGGTTTGATAGTTCCTTAAAAGTGGGGTTGAAGGTAGACAGGTCGGTGAAGGTGGTGTGCTGTATGCTAACTGTTATTGGGCAGTGCATTGATTATGGGAGTTGGGAGGTCATGTTTCGGTTGTACAGTTTATTGGATCGACCACTTTTGGAATTTCCGTACTGCTTTCAATTCCAGTTTCCCTGGTACAGGATGGATGTTGGGAAACTTGAAAGAGTTCAGAAAAGATTTACAAGGGTGTTGCCATTATTGAACCATAGGGAGAGGCTGAATAGGCTGTGGCTATTTTCCCTGGATCACTGGACACTTGAGGTGGCATTGTAGAACTTTATAAAATTATGAGGAGCAACGATAGGGTGACTAGTCATGGGTTCTTTTTTTTCTCCCCGGGGTAGGGGAGTCTAAGAGTAGAGAGCATAGGTTTAACATGAGAGGTGAAAGACTTCAAGGGGATTTGGAGGCTTTGGAGATGGTGAAAACAGGTTTACCAGGATGTTGTGTGGATTGGGAGAGGTTGGAAAAACTTGGATTTTTGTCTTTGGCAAGTCAGTAGCTGGGGGGTAACCAGAGAGGCACAGACAGAGTGAATAATCGAAATCTATTTTCCAAGGGGGAAGTGACAAATTCTAGAGCCACACATTTCAGAGGACAGGGGGCAATTTAAAGGAAATGCAAACCGAAACAACTGCAGATGCTGTTAACCAGAAAGAAAACAGAAGTTTCTGGAAAAGCTCAGCAGGTCTAGCAGCATCTGTGAAGAGAAATTAGAGTTAATGTTTCTGAGGAAGGGTGACCGGTCCCGAAACATTAATTGATTTTTCTTCACAGATACTGCATGACCTGCTGGGAATTTCCAACAACATCTGTGCAAGTTTAAAGTGAGATATGTCAGGCAAGTTTCTTATGCAGAAGGTGATAGTTGACTAGAATGTACTCTCCTGGGAGATGCAAAAGCAAAAACAATCACAACGTTTTTGAGGCAATAGGGCAAACACATAAGCCGGCATGGGTTGGCAGGAATATCGATCATGTACAGGCAGATGAAATTAGTTTGGAATGGCTTCATAATCTGCATAGACACGGTGGACCGATTATTCTGGTGCTGTAGCTGTTACGTTTTCCAAAGGGAAGAATGTCTTTTGAAGAAGTAACGAAGGATTGATGAAGGCAGAGTGGTGGACATGATCTACGTGAACTTCAGTAAGGTGTTCTGCAAGGCTCCTCATGGGAGACTGGTTAACAAGGTTAGATCTCATGGAATACAGAGGAAATCATCTATTTGAGTACAGAACTGGCTCAAAAGGTAGAAGACAGTAGTGGAGGGCTGCTTTTCAGACTTGAGGCCTGTGACCAGTGGAGTGTCACAACGATCGCTGTTTGATCCACTACTTTTTGTCATTTATATAAATGACTGGGATGCGAACTTGCGAACATAGGAAGGACACGTTGTGGCTGTACTGCGCATTGGTGAGGCCAGTTTTACAATACTACACTCAATTCTATTTTTCCTGATTTCGGAAAAATGTTACCACAATACGACTCAACCTCATAATGACAAGTTCCTGGGAAGTGTGCACGAACAAATACATTGTGCAGTGTGGGTTGAGAATTACTTGAAAGTGGGCTTGAAAGTAGACAGGTCAGTGAAAATGGTGTTTGGTATGCTAGCTGTTATTGGGCAGTGCATTGAGTATAGAAGTTGGGTGATCATGGTTCGGTTGTACAGTATATTGGCTCGGCCACTTTTGGAATGCCCAGACTTCTTTTAATTCTGGTCTCCCTTCCATAGGAAAGATGTTGGGAAACCAGAATAAGTTCAGCAATGATTTACAAGGGTGTTGCCAGTATTGAAACATTTGAACCATAGGGATGGCTGAGGCTACTTTCCCTGGAGCAGTAGATGCTGTTGGATGGCATTATGATGCAACATTTCAAAGTTGTGTGGAGCAACAACATGGTGGCTAGTCAGTTTCTTTATTCCCAGGATAGGGGAGTCCAAAAGCAGAGGGCATAGCTTTAACGTGAGAGGGGAAAGACTTCAAAAGGACCATAGAGATAACTTGCTTGGTACATGTATAAATGAGCTGGTTGGCATGGACGATTAGGACAGAGGGTCTGTTTCCATTCTGTACATCTCTATGACTCTGTTTTACTAAACTTGAGAAGCGTTTCAGAAAATATCTGCAAGGCTATTGTTAGGACTGTGGAGTTAAAGGGAAAGGCTGAATAGGCTGGGGCTTTTTCCCGAGAGTGTCAGAGACTGAGGGGTTACCTTATAGAGGAGCACAGACAGGGTGAATAGCCAGGTCTTTGTTTCCACCCACTGTCGGGGAGTTCAAAACTACAGGGAATTGGGTTTTCGGTGAGAAGGGAAAGGTTTCAAACAGATCTGAGGGCCAAACGTTTCACTCAGAGATTGGTGAGTGTATGGAATGAGCTGCCATAGGAATGATGAGCACAGGTCGAATTAATTTTAAAAGGCGTCTGGAGGAGTACACGAATAGAAAGTGTTCAGAGTGATATAGGCCAACTTACCCAAATGGAGCTGGATCAGTTTCGGATATCTGGTCGACATGGACGAGTTGGACTGAAGGGTCTGTTTCTGTGCTGGATAACTCTCTGACTCTAAGTGCCTCAGCAAAATGGTGGAAATCCACAATAAAAACAAAAAGTGCTGGAGATCCTCAGCAGGTCTGGCAGCATCTGAAATGGTGACAGATGCAGGAAACATTGTAGCCTTGAAGAAGTGTTGAGATGATCACACCACGCACTACAATATCGGTTACACGCTGAGTGCCAGAACGTGTGACTCGAATAAATAGGTGATCGATGACCAGCATGAATACGATGGGGCTGGCAAGTTGACTTTTCGGGTCAGGACTATTCATCAGGACTGATAAAGGGTACTGATCCAAAACATCAACTTTCCTGCTCCTCTGAATCTGCCTGACCTGCTGCACTTCCCCAGGCCCACATTATATAGACTCTGACTTCCAGCAATGCCCCATCTTATCCATACTGGTCATTGTGTTCAGGTCAGGCAGCATCAGTAGTGCTTGGTGTGATCATCTCAACACTTCATCAAGACTGCAATGTTTCCTGCATCTATCACCAGACAGTTTTCAGAATCTGGAACATTCCACCCGAAAATGTGCTGGAATTTGAGTTCATAAGGAATTCTAATGAGAATTTTGCAGGGAGTTTACAGGTTATCATCATGAAGTGGGTTATTGGGAATAATCTGTCAGTTCCTGCAAAGAGACTAGATATAATTTGGATAAATCTGTGCTCCCTCTCAGGCAAAATCGCCCATGGGTGATTCAACCACGAATTTGAACATCTTTTTGCATTTTGCTTGACAAAAGTATTGGAGATATTTTCCCAGAGACGGAACAGACAACCTTTTCTCCTTCCACTGTTAAATGCCAATAATATTCAGATCCTGATGACACCGTTGACTGCAGAAATCTGTTTTTGAGATCCCGGCCTCAATCATTCTTAATTAATATCCTATAAAAATAATTCACAAAACAAAACTCAATCAGTGCAGGATAAATTGAAAAGACAAATATTTCTCTGCTATGTGTCTGATGTGTAAATGCTCCTCTTCAAATCCCCCTTCCCCCACCCAGGAAGAGGACATGTCCATGCGCCTCACTGTACCTTGCCCCTAATAAAGATGGCAGCCATAACCCAGGACCTATCACTGACTGAGGCCCACAGCCGTTTTCCTATTTGCTGCAATTGTGGGACCAAGAGTTTCTAATTCAGGTCTAACAACCTGTATAGAGGTGAAATTAAAACCTCCCAGTCTAAACTGAATCATTTTCTCCCGGTTTCCGCTGCCATTCCCCCTTCCCAGTTTCCAGCTCCTGCACACACCAAGGGCCATTCCGTGTCCCATGACCCTTCCTCAGAACCGATGGTAGCTGGGAAAATTAAATCCCTACAGTGTGGAAACAGGCCATTCGGCCCAACAAATCCACACTGACCATCCGAAGAGTATCCCACCCAGACCCATTCCCCTACCCTATTATCCTACATTTCTCCTGAATAATGCACCTCACCTACACATCCCTGAATACGACAGGAAATTTAGCTTGGCCAATTCACCTAACGTACACATCTTTGGACTGCAGGAGATAGGGGTAAAAGAGTAAATAATAGGTGGAGATGGAGCGACTCTTCAACAACACGGCATCAACATTTCCTCATCTCCTCTCCCCGACCTTATCTCAGATCCAACCCTCTAACTCAGCACCGCCCTCAAACTGTCCCACCTGTCCATCTTCCTTCCCAATTATCCACTCCACACTCTCACCATTATCCTCCACTTGCATTTTCCTATCGCCTTCCCAACCACCTTACCGCCAGCCCGACCCACCCATCTTATTATCTGTCAGCCCTCTTCCCCACTCTCACATTCTTGATGAAGTGCTTAGGCCCAATATGTCAATTCACCTGCTGTTCTTCTCCAGCGCCACACTTTAACACAAGATTAGATTAGATTACTTACAGTGTGGAAACAGGCCCTTCGGCCCAACAAGTCCACACCGACCCGCCAAAGCGCAACCCACCCATACCCCTACATTTACCCCTTTAACCTAACACTACGGGCAATTTAGCATGGCCAATTCACCTAACCTGCACATCTTTGTGACTGTGGGAGGAAACCGGAGCACCCGGAGGAAACCCACACAGACACGGGGAGAATGTGCAAACTCCACACAGTCAGTCGCCTGAGTCGGGAATTGAACCCGGGTCTCTGGCGCTGTGAGGCAGCAGTGCTAACCACTGTGCCACCGTGCCGCCCACAAGCTGGAAGATCACCACCACATCTTGTACCTGGGACCCTTCAGCCCTCTGGGCTCAATATTGGATTCCATAATTTTAGGTCCTAAGTCTCCCACGTCCTAGTGTCCAAGCCCCCCTACCCCATAGACCAGGCCTTGTTATTACATAGCCACTACACATTACCTATGGTTAGTCACTAACAGTCTCCATAAACAACTATTCACCCCCCGCCTCCAGCCAGATCGTTATCCATTCCTTTGTCCAACTGCTCCCATCTCTTTCTTTAGAATCTATCACCATCTATCATTTACTCCTTAACCCCTACCTTCTGCATATAAACTGACATTTTTTCTCAGTAACATCAGCTCTGACGAAGGGTCATTGGATCAGAAATGTTAACACAGATTTCTCTTCACAGATGCTGCCAGACCTGCTGAGCATTTTCAGTATTTTCTGGTTGTTGTTCCTGATTTACAGCATCTGCAATTCTTTTGATTTTCATTTACTGGGAGCTGGTAATTCAGGTCTAGCAGCCTACATCGTGTGTTTATAAACCCTCCCAGTAAACAAACTCCATCTCTCTCCCAGTCTCTCCTGTCTCTCCCACCCCCTTCACACTCACTGAGTTTCCCCCATCACAGTGATACTGCACCTGCACAGCTCATGGTCACGTGTTGACCTGCTGGCCACACTCCTCATACACTCCCATTGGCTGGAGGATCACACCAACTCCCCTATTGGTCTGACGCTGCCGTCAATCAGCCAGGCCCCATTGTGACTTGAGTGGTGGGAGGCTGAAAGGTGACCTCAGAGGTTTATAAAATCATGAGGGGCATGGATGGGATACATAGATAAGGTTTTTTTCCCTGGGATTAGGAAGTCCAGAACGAGGGGGCATAGGTTTAAGATGAGAGGAGAAAGTTATAAAAGGGACCCAACGGGCACCTTTTTTCATGTAGAGGGTGGTGCGTGTATGGAATCTACTGTCAGGGAAGTGGTGACAGCTGGTATAGTTACACTATTTCAAAGGCATCTTGATGGGTATATGAATAGGAAGGGTGTAGAGGGATATGGGCCACCTGCTGCCATATAGGACTAGATTAGGTTGGGGTATATAGTCGTTGTGGACGAGTTTGACTAAAGGGTCTGTTTCCGTGCTGTACATGACAAAGGCTCTGCCCTGGGATGAGCTTCATCATTCGCAGTCAATGGGGCAGTATCACAGAGCACAGGGGCTGGGGGCTATTCAGCCCACTGGCGCTGCATTCTCCCCCTCTGGAGATGCTGCCATTCTGCCATTACCCCCATCCCATTTACCAGTAGCCCTCCACATTTATCCTCAGACAGTTAAATTCCAAATCTGTTTTGACAATAACTGAAGTTGCATCCAGCTGTGGTTCAAACTGTTCTAGATGTTCAGAACCTACTGAGTAAAATAACCTTCACATTTTTAACCTGCATTATTTGCCAATTACCTGAAAGTAGTTACTAAAATTGTGACAATAGTTTCTCTCAGTCTTTCTGTAAATAAAATATCCTGGAAACAAATCTGCTTCTGGTTGAAATCACTGCTTAACCTTTTCAGCTCCAAGGAGAATTATCTGACCTTCTGCTAACTCTCCATAAAAGAGAAACCTACCTTAATTTTAATTTATTCGTGTCATAGAGATGCACAGCACAGAAACAGATCCTTCGGTCCAACTTGTCCATGCCACCCAGTTATCCTAAATTAATCTCGTCCCATTTGTCAACATTTGGCCCATATCCTTCTAAAATTTTCCTAATCACGTACCCAATCAGATGCCTTTTAAATGTTGTAATCGTATCAGCCTCCACACTTCCTCTGCAAGCTCATTCTATACACGTGCCATATTCAGCTTGAAAACATTGCTACTTAGATCCCTTTTAAATCTATTGCCTCACATCTTACGTCTGTGCTCTCTGGTTTTGGACTAACCTAACCTGGGGATGAGACCCTGGCTGTTCACCCTAACCATGTCCTTCACGATTTATCAACCTCGAAGTTCACTTCTCAGCATCCAATGCTCCAGGAAAAACAGCCCTAGCCTATTCAGCCTCTCCCTATAGGTCAAACCCTCAACCCTGGCAACATCTTTGCACATCTTGTCTGAATCCTTTCAAGTTTTACAATATCATTCCGATAGCAGGGAGACCAGGACTGAAAGCGGAATTCCAGAAATGGCTGAATCAATGTCCTGTACAGCTGTAAAATAATGTCACAACTCCTATACTCAATGCACAGACCAATAAAGGCAAGTACACCAAACACCTTCTTCACTACGCTGCCTATGTATGATTCCACTTTCAAAGAGCGATGAACCTGCACCTCAATATCTCTTTGTTCAGCAACACTCCCCAGGACCTTCCCATTAAGTGTATAAGTCCTGCCCTGATTTGCCTTCCCAAAATGCAGCAACTCACATTTTTCCGAATTACACTCCATCTGCCACTCCTCAGCCCATTTGAGTGATGTCCCATTATACTCTGAGGTAACTTTCTCCCCTGTCCACTGCACCTCCAAATTTGGTGTCTATGTAAAGGCACTAACCATAGCTCCTATATTCACACAGAAATCATTTATATAAATGATGAAAAGCAGTGGACCCAGCACCAATCCTTACACCACATTGCTCATCACAGGCCTCCAGTCCAAAAAGCAACCCTCCATCACTACCCTGTGTCTCCAATCTTCCAGCCAATTTTGTATAATTTGCTAAGCAGTCTGTTATGTGGAACCTTGCTGAATGTCTTTCTGAGTCCAAGTTAGTGATTTCCATGCACAAAACCATGTTGACTATCCCTAATCATTTCTTGCCTTTCCAATTACATCCAAATCCTGTCCCTTAGAAGCCCTTCCAACAATTTGCCTGACTTCAGGTTCACCGGGGTATCGTTCCCTGGCCTTTCCTCATCACCTTTCTCAAATAATGGCGCCTGTCTTGCAGCACCGCAACTGTGGATTTCGGTGATACAAATATCTCAGCGAGGGGCCCGACAATCACTTCCCTAACTTCCCACAACGTTCTGGGACACATCTGATCAGGTCCCAGGGATGTATTCAGCTTTATGTATTATAAGATATCCAGTACCACCTTCTCTGTAATATGGACACTTGTCAAGTTATCATTATTTATTTTTCCAAACTCTCTCACTTCCACATCCTCTTTCAGTAAAAGCTGACATGAAATCCTCGGATAATATCTCTCCCACCTCCCATGGTTCCACAGACAGCCTTGTTGGTCTTTGAGCATCCCGATTCTCTGCCTGTTTTTTCATTTGTCCTTGGTGTATTTGTCGAATCTCTTTGGGTTCTCCTTAAACCTATTTCCCAAAGCTATCTCATGTCCCCTTTTTGCTCTCCTGCTTTCACTCGGCTATACTCCTACAGGAGAAAGTGAGGTCTGCAGATGCTGGAGATCAGAGATGGAAATGTGTTGCTGGAAAAGCGCAGCAGGTCAGGCAGCATCTAGGGAACAGGAGAATCGACGTTTCGGGTATTAGCCCTTCTTCAGGAATGAGGAAAGTTGGTCCAGCAGGCTAAGATAAAAGATAGGGAGGAGGGACTTGGGGGAGGGGCGTCGGAAATGTGATAGGTGGAAAGAGGTCAAGGTGAGGGTGATAGGTCAGACTGGGTGGGGGCGGAGAGGTCGGGAAGAAGATTGCAGGTTAGGAAGGCGGTGCTGAATTTGATGGATTTGACTGAGACAGGCTGGGGGAGGGGAAATGAGGAAACTGGTGAAATCAGAGTTCATCCCTTGTGGTTGGAGGGTTCCTAGCCGGAAGATGAGGCGTTCTTCCTCCTACCGTCGTTTCGCTGTGGTCTGACGATGGAGGAGTCCAAAGACCTGCATATCCTTGGTGGAGTGGGAGGGGGAATTGAAATGTTGAGCTACAGGGTGGTTGGGTTGGTTGGTCCGGGTATACTCCTACAGCCCTTATACTCCTCCAGGTATTCACACAAACACAGCTGTCTGTACCTGCCATATCCCTCCTTCATTTTCTTGACCAGACCCTCAATTTCCCTCGGCAGGCAGCATTCTCTACATTTATCAGCCTTGGCCTTAACAGGAACATACTGTCTATGTACTCTCAATGTTTCATTGTCGCAGGCCTATGGAGGCAATGGCAGATGAGGATATGGAAGCAATCATTCTCAGTAAAGAGGTAGTCTTGGAAAAGATAACAGCCTAAAGGTAGATGGGTCGCCTGGCCATGATGGAATGCATCCCAGGGGACTGTAACAGATGGCGGAGGCTAAATAGCAAATGCACTCGTGATAATTCACTAAACATTGTTGGACTCTGGGACGGTTCTGACAGATTGGCAAGCTGCAAAAATGATGAAAATATTTTAAAATTGACCTGTTAGCACAACTTCTGTAGTGGGGAAAAAGCCTGATCTCCCAAACAAAAAATAGTGAGCTATCTGAATAGAAATTGTCTCATCGAGCAGACACAGCATCTATTCATGAAAGATAGACGACACTAAGATGTGTGGTAAAGCAATGTGTGCAGAGGCCACTGTAAGTCTGCACAGGGATACAGATAGGTTACGTGAGTGGGTAAGGATCTGGCAGATGGAGTTCAATGTTGGGAAATGTGAGGTCATCTATTTTGGTTGGACTAACAACAAACTGGATCATGAAATGGTGAAAACTCGCAGCATGCTGCTGTGCAGAGGGAGCTGGGTGTCCTTGTGCATGAATCACAGGAAGTTGGTTTGCAGATGCAGCAGGTAAATAAGGCAGTGAAGGGAATATTGTCCTTCATTGCCAGAGGGATGGTTATGCTGCAGCTGTATATGGTGTTGGTGAGGCCACACCTGGAGTACTGTGTACAGGTTTGGTCTATTTACTTCAGGAAGGATGTACTGACACTGGAGGGGGTTAGAGGAGGCTCACTATTTTGAGTCAGGAGTTGAGAGGGTTGGCGTATGCGGAGAGATTGAGAAAACTGGCACTATACTCATTGGAATTTCGAAGTATGGGAGTTTGGATAGGAAAAACAATAAAATTATGAAGGGAATAGGTAAGATAGAAGCAGAGAGGTTATTTCCACTGGGGATGGGTCAAACTAGGGAGCAGAGCGTCAAAATAAGGGGGTATAAGATTTAGGATTGAGCTGAGGATGGACTTCTTCAGCTAAATCTGAGAGTCTGTGGAATTTGCTGCTGAGTACAGCAGTTGAGGTTATCGACTGGACTATCTTTAGGTCAAAATGTAGATTTACGAACAGGAAAGGAATTAAGGGTGGTGGTGAGAGATCAGGAAAGTGGAGCTGAGGCCATGAAAAGATCAGCCCTGACCTTATTGAATGGCAGAGCAGGTTTGAGGGACCAGATGGCCTATTCCTTATGTTCTTATGTTCCCACTTTCCAGCCGTCCTTTTTACCTGGGAATGGCAAAGAAATATTGGAAGTTCTCTTCCCATCTGTCTTCCCTGTCAGGCCTCTTACATTGAAGTAAAATGCGGTGTAACTTTTCAGTTCTACCTGGTTCTGTGCCTTGCCCATGCCTGCCTTGGCTGTTTGACTTCTGAACTGCACCAGCCTCAGACATACCTCTTTTCACACTATCTCTTTGGATTTACTCTTACGCCCTCACTGTTTTGATGACTCCTGAGTAGCACTAGCAAATTACCCTGCCTGGATATTAGACACCTTCCAATTCAGGTACAATCCATCCTTCTTCTGCACGTCGACTCAACTCCAGAGGAGATTACAATGGTCAAAAAATGTGAATCCTTCTGCCCTACACCACCTACATAGCCACTCATTCATCTGCTCCAGCCTGCTATTCCTACTCTCACTAGCATGTAGCATCGGGAGTAATCCAGATATTACGACCAAGGATCTACTTTTTATATTCCAGGCTAATTTGCTCTCATCAGGACTT
This sequence comes from Chiloscyllium plagiosum, assembly GCF_037043375.1. Taxonomy (NCBI): domain Eukaryota; kingdom Metazoa; phylum Chordata; class Chondrichthyes; order Orectolobiformes; family Hemiscylliidae; genus Chiloscyllium; species Chiloscyllium plagiosum. Next base: position 94,136,685 of record NW_028270151.1, read on the forward strand.
CATCCTTTCCCCTTCCTATGTCATTGGTACAGATGTACACCGACCTCCCACGTGTCATTCTCCCCTTTTAGAATATTCTAATGTCTGTCCGACACATCCTTGACCCTGACACCAGGGAGGTACCACCCCATTCCGATGTCTCAGTGTCAGCTGCAGAAACAGCAGTCTGTGCCCGACTAGAGAGTCGCTTATCATCGTTAATTACCGAGAACCTCTCATTACAGTAGAGCCAGTCTCAGTACCAGGAACTTGGCTGTCAGTGCAACATTCCCCTGAGAGTTTATGACCACCTACATTTTCCAAAACAGTATACTTGTTTGAGATTGGGATAGCCAGAGGAGGCTCCTGCACTACCTACCTCCCTCTCTTACCTTTCCGAGAGGTAAGCCATCTACCTGATTGTATCTGCAGTTTTCTGGCCTGAAACTACCCTTATCACAAACCCTGACTCTTGTAAATTCTTCATTGCCATTAAGCACCGCTCCATCTGATCCATGCAATCCAAGAGGATTTGCATCCTCACTTCCTGCAAACTATCATCAGGATCATTAAAACTCTTCCTAATCTCCGACATCCTCCCAGGAAGAGCACATCCCTGTACGAATGGCCATCTCTGCACCTTAATCTGTCGACCCAGAAAAAGGCAGAGTTTTACAGCTTTACAAAAGACTACTCTAGAACACATTAGTACCTGTATTTTTATATTTAAAACATTCAACCAAAAGATCATAAGACAGGTACTTAAATTAATAAACCCTCACCCTACTGAATGTTGCGGATTTTTAAAAATAAAACCTTTTAACAGACTGAAACCCACTGAACTGATCCCTGGCTGAGTCACAGACATACAGCATGGAAACAGACCCTTCGGTCAAACTCGTCCATGCTGACCAGATATCCGAACCTAATCTCGTCCCATTTGCCAGCACTTGGCCCGATATCCCTCTAAACCCTTGCTATTCATATACCCATCCTGATGCCTAATAAATATTGCAACTGTACCAGCCTCCAGCACTTCCTCTGGCAGCTTATCCAACAAACATACCACCGTTGCGTGAAAAAGTTACCCTTTAGGTCGCTTTTATATCTTTCACCTCTCACGCTAAACCTATGCCCTCTCGTTCTGGACTCCCCCACCCCCATGAAAATACCTTTTCTATCTATCTGATCCATGCCCCTCATGATTTTATAAACCTCTGAGATCACTCCTCAGCCTCTGATGCTCCAAGGAAAACAGCCCCAGCCTATACAGACTCTTCCTACAGCTCAAACCCTCTGCCCCTGGCAATATCATTCTAAATTCTTTTCTGAATCTTTCAAGTTACACAACATACGTCTGATAGGTGGAGAACACAATTGAATTTGCAAGAGTAGCAAAACCAATGTCCTGAACAGCTGCAACATGACCTCCCAAACTTTGTACTCAATGCTCTGACCAATAAAGGAAATCATACCAAACACCTTCACCATCCTATCTATCTGCGCCTCTACTTTCGAGGAATTATGAACCTGCACAGCAAAGTCTCTTTGTTCAGCAACACTCCCCAGGACCTGACCACTAAGTGTATCAGTCCGGCTAAGCTTTGCTTTTCCAAGATGCAGAACCGCGCATTTATCAAAATTAAACTCCATCTGCCACTCCTCAGCACATTTGCCCATCTGATCCAGATCCCATTGAAATCTGAGGTAACCTTCTTCGCTGTGGTTTCACATGTGGAATAAACTTGCAGAGGACGTGTTAGTTGTGAATACAATTACAATTTCAGGGTGGCACAGTGGCTCAACGGTTAGCACTGCTGCTTCACAGTGCCAGGAATACAGGTTCAATTCCTGCATTGGGTGGCTGTCCATGTCGAGTTTGCATATTCTTGCCCATGACAGCATGGGTTCCACAAGGTGCTCCCGTTTCCTCCCACTCTCCACAGATGTCCAGGGTAAGTCAACTGGCCGTGATCAATTGTCCATAGTATTCAGAGATGATAAGGTTTACTGAATTAGTCAGGGGGAAATGGAGTGTAAAAGGTTAGGGGAATGGGATTCTAAGAGGAAAAACCATTTGGACCCGTACATCAATAGGGAATGCTAGGATGGATTTGGACCAAGTGGAGGCAGATGTGATTAGTTCAGTTTGAAATTATGGTCGACATGGACTGGTTGGACCACAGGGCCTGTGTCGGTGCTGTATAACTTAATTACTCTAACGCTTACTATCTCTGTGAATTCCTCTTTGCTCGGAACTCTCCCGGTCCATGCCACCTCATCCAGCCTTACAACTCTTCCTTATCTCGAATAATTCCTCTCCAGCTTCAAAACCCAAACATCTCTATCACACATATCTCTATCTCTGTAACATCCTCCATTCTCACAATCCTTTCCAACTTTCATTTCCTCCAGCTTCATTATCCTCCCTCGAGTCTCTCAAAGCTCTGCTATATGTGCCTTTCTTTATTTCTAGCCTTCAGAATGCGCAATGTTTATTTCTCACTTCCGATTCCTGCGCTGAGCTTATGAATTTCCACTTAAACCTCTCTGTCTCACTTTCCTCCCAGAAACATCGACCAATCATGTTTCATCTGTTCTCGTATCACCTTTTCTGACCTGATGTCCAGTGGAGCCTGTCATATTCCTATAATAAACATCTCAGCGGTCAACAGAACAGAAAAGGTCTCTGGTGGTCCATCGGGTCTGTGAGAAAGAGAACTACCACCGAACAATCCTCATCTATTTTCCAGTACTTGTGGAAAAGTGTTATCTATCATTGCTTCGCAAGTGCACACTAAATACAACTTAAATGTTTTCGGGATTTCTGTGTCTCCCACCCTTCCAGACAGTGAAGTTTAGTGCAACTGTTGCTCGATGATGACATCGCCCACAAGAACACAGAGCAGCTGGGTCTGTGCAAACCAGAGATCCCCACACATTGGGAAGGATGGCAGGGTCCTGGAGAGGTTGCACAGGAGATTTACCAGGATGGCTCAAGGAATGAGAGATTTTAGTGGCAGTGACATTGGTGTTGATGGTACATACTAAGAATATCCATCTTCAATAGATGGACTCTCCTTCTCAACCTCTCCCCTTGCCTGTGCTGTGGTCACCTTCAGGTTAATACACCACCAGTCATCTCTCCCTAATGAAAGAGCAGCCCTATGGTCTGGTAAGACAATGCTGACTTTACCTTTTACACAGTGATGCCACTGTACCTGGGGGGTGGAGAGAGGGAATGCTGAAGATGGTGGATGGGACACCACTCAGGCACAGTGCTTTGTCCTGGAGGATATTCACTTTCTTTAAAATTGTTGGGGGATGCACTGATGTAGACAAGTGGAGAATGTTCCAACACGATCCTGATATTTACCTTATAGAGAGCAAACAGACATTGGGAAATCAGGGGTTTGTGGAAACAGATTGTTCTCCGTGAAGCAAAGGAAATTGAGAGGAGCTGTGACAGAGGGGTTTACAAAGCATATACATTTGGATGATAAACCTTACACTCATCAGCTCATCGTAATAGGATTACAGGACATATTGAAGTTTTGGGGAGATCTATCGAGATGATGGTTTGATTCAAAGGAGAACTTTTATTCAGCAAATGGGATTGAGCTGGAACACAATACTCACACACAAAGCGAATATCCAGGTCCTGATGAATTGAGTAATTCTGTCACAATTATTGAGATTACATCTGAACGTCCACCTGTAATACACGTTTATAAAATCAGTCACTGTCAGTTAATTTAAGAAATTCTCACCATCCCCTCCTCCTGGCCCAGGATGACTGTACACATTACCCCTTGTGAAGGTCAGCAGTCAGTTCAGGGGGAAATCTATGTGGGTTTCTAGGAGTTTCCACATTGGGACTTCATGTAACTGAATAGAAATGATCTTTGATTCACAGGACAGAATGTTCCAAAAGTCAGTGAGATGTGGAGATCAGGATTTGCTTCCTTTTCTTTCCTTCTGTGCTGCTGCTGTGCCTCATCAATAAGAATGGGGGGTGAAAGGCTCCTGCAGCTTGATGGGCAAGTTGTCTCCATTCTGACCAATGGGCAGCAAGCTCCTCCCAGTTTTTCCAAAAAGTCTCTCTGAAAAGATAATAACTGCAACCGACTGCCCAGTGCTCTCAGGAAGATTGGGGGGGGGGGGATGGAAATCTCCTAGAAAAGGCAGAACAATAAAGTTGCAAAAGGATTATAAACAATTTACAGAGAGGGATTCATTGGAGAAGTGGGCAGCAAGTTGGCAAATAAAGTATAACTTGAGAAAATGTGAAGTTGCTCATTTGGGAGGAGATAATAAAAGAACAGAGTACAATTTAAATGGTGGAAACTGTAGAAAGCTGCACCACAAAGAGACCAGGGATAATTGTGCAGGAAACACAGTTACACCAGGGAATCAGGAAAGGGAATGGCATGTTGTTCCTTATTTCAAGGGGTTTGCAGTGTAAGAGTTTAGAGTATCTACCTTAGGGCAACTGTACAACATGCTGGTGACACCACATCTGGAGTACTGAGAGCGGTTTTGGACCCTTTATTTAAAGAAATATATTACTTCATTGGAGGCATTTCAGAGAAAATTCACTGAGATGATCATTGGTTTGGAGGGATTATGTTTTAAGCAAAGGCTGAAGAAGTTGGGAATCTACTTACTGGATTTGGGAATAATGAGAGGTGATCTCATTGAAACATACAGGATTCTTAAGGAGCTTGACAGGATAAATACTAAGAGGATGTGTCCCATCATGGGGGAGTATGGAACCAGTTTCTGGGTCAGTCACGGAATCAAGGGTTCTGTTTCAGATTCATCAAGTTGAAGCAACGCTGAGGCGGGTAAGGGATTTCAGAAGCAATGGAGTTGGGGAGAGGTGGAGACAAGCAACATTTTAAAGATTAGAATTTCTGGTGTTTATGATTGTGTAGATGCCTGATCAGAAGGTCACCTTGGAGTCAGATATAACAGCAATATTGTGAAGAGTGTAGTTCTACCTCAGACAGTTCCTAGTGAGAGGGAGGGGCTCAGTGGTAAGGGAAAGTAATTTGTAATAGCAACTGAAGTTTAACCATTGCAATGTTTCATTGGAGGAAATTGCAGCTAATCGAGTAGCGGGGCGTGGTAAGCAGTTTGATGACTGAGTAACAGTGAAGCAATGGAGAGGGATGATGGGGAGGGAGAGCTGGGCATTGACAGTGTACATGTGAAACCGAACACGGTGCTTTTGGACAATGTCACCTCCTGGCAGTACGTAGGTGAGAAACAGGAGGGACCAAGGATAGATCCTGGAGGGACACCAAATACAAGGAATTCAGAAAGGAAAGGGAGAGTGGAGATGCAGCAGAATTCTCCAATTACAATGAGGTCAAATATTAGTTTTTTTTAGCAGAATGGATGAGAAGAACATACCGAGAAAAGGCAGACAGACAGAACAAGGAATAGTATCTGTGAATTGGCGAGGGGGGTATGACAAGCAGGAGGAGGAGTGATTTGGAATGTCAATAATTTAGCTAGACTGGGGTAAGAATAAAGTCTAACAAGGCTTGACAAGAGACTGGAGAAAGATTTTAGGTTACGACTAAAATGAGGAGCACCATGTGAGGCAGTTTGGCTTGGTGAGCTAGTGGAGAGGGAGGGAAGCAGCAGAGACAGCTGATCGGATTGTCTCAATCCAGAAACTCCTCACTCTTGTTGTTGAAGGGGAGGATTGAAATCCCACCTCGGTAGATGGTGGATCTGAAGTCATGAAAAAAATAACTGGAATGAAGAATCTACAGGTTGCCATGGAACCATTGGGGATTTTTATCTGCAATTGACAATGTCCTTGACGGAAAGAAACCTGACAGTGGCCCACCAATTCCTTCATTGCAAAGTACTCATTGTTAATCACTGCAAAGTATCAACTAAGGAATGAAACTGGATGGACCACATTACATCTACCAATGCATTGGAAAATACAACTACAAAATCAGCCCTCTTGACCCTGCAACTTCCACCTCACTGTGGGCCAAGAACAGCAGCAGAACTGTACTCCAGCTCAATTTGAAATCTCATGGCTTGGTATATCTGCCACTGAACCATTAACATCAAGCCAGGGGAATGAACCCTGGTTCAATGGTGAATGCAGGAGGGCATACCAGGGGCAGTACCAGGCATACCTAAAAATGAGGTGCCAACCTGGTGCAGCTACCAAACCGGCATGCCAAACAGCACAAGCAACACCAAATAGAACTAAGTGAACATAGAACATAGAACATAGAACATAGAAGAATACAGCGCAGTACAGGCCCTTTGGCCCTCGATGTTGCGCCGATCCAAGCCCACCTAACCTATACTAACCCACTATCCTCCATATACCTATCCAATGCCCGCTTAAATGCCCATAAAGAGGGAGAGTCCACCACTGCTGCTGGCAGGGCATTCCATGAACTTACGACTCGCTGAGTGAAGAACCTACCCCTAACTTCAGTCCTATATCTACCCCCCCTTAATTTAAAGCTATGCCCCCTTGTAATACCCGACTCCATACGCGGGAAAAGGTTCACACTGTCAACCCTATCTAACCCCCTAATCATCTTGTACACCTCAATCAAGTCACCCCTAAACCTTCTTTTCTCTAATGAAAACAGCCCCAAGTGTCTCAGTCTATCCTCATACGATCTTCCTTCCATACCAGGCAACATCCTGGTAAACCTCCTCTGCACCCGTTCCAGTGCCTCCACATCCTTCCTATAGTATGGCGACCAAAACTGCACACAATATTCCAGATGCGGCCGCACCAGAGTGATCCCACAACCAATTAATCAAATGTGAGCTCTGCAGTTCTGCCACACCTAGTCATGAGTGATGATGGACAATTAAACAACTCACTGGAGGAAGCCTCACAGATACCCCCACACTTACACATTCATGCAAAAGATAAAAAGACAGCATTTGCAGCAATCTTCAGCCAGCAGTGCCAAGTGGATGAGCCTTCTCCATTGGTCCCTGACATCACAGATGTGAAACGAATTGGTTGAAAACTCATTTCAAGTAATATCATGAAATGGACAAGTAGTGTAAAGGTTATGGGCTCGGCCAACACTCTGGAAATAATACAGATGGCTGTGCTTCAGAACTTGCTGCTCATCAAGAAAAGTATTGCTCCAGCACTGGGAGCTACCATCATTGTGGAACATTGCCCAGGGATGTTCAACACAAAAACACAGGAAAAATCCAACCCAGCCAATTTCGTCTATCAGTCCACACTAGATCAGAGTGAAGTGATGGAAGGTGTCATCAACAGTGCTGTCAAGCAACACCTGCTGAGCAATAGCCTGCTCAGCGATGCTTAGTTCGGCTTCTGCCAGGGCCACTCAGTTCCTGAAAGTGTTATAGACTTGATTCACAAACTGTCAAACAGCTGAATCCCAGAGGTGATGGTGACAGCCCAGTCCCACTCCAAGACCACTATTTCGACTTCAGTGATATTACCTGACCTCACCACAGTCTCAGCTCATTTACTGAAACTCTCATTCATTCATTTTGTTAACTCTAGATTTCATTATCTGAACCCACTCCTGGCCAGCATCCCACAATCACCCTTCCTATAATCTCCAGAATATTGAAAACTCTACTGGCCAAGTGCTCACTTGTACCAAAACTTGCTGATCCATCAAAAGGCTCCCATTTATAAGCAACAACAATTTACTTTCACACCCTTGATTTAATTTCTGGCCGTAATCATTCCTATCTCCCTGCACCACACCTTTTCATATCTCAATAACTCTATTTAGTTCAGACTCCCAACAATGTGTTTATTTATGAATTCACCAGTGTGACTGTTTCTATAGCTTCCAAGGCACCATGATCTGGCATTCTCACCCTAACCCTTTCCTCCTTTAAGGCATTCCTGAAAAACTGCTTATTTGGCAATGGTTATGGTCACCGGACATAACATTCTCCATCTGTGGTCATATGTCGAAGGTTTTCAATACTATTATTGTGAAATTAAAAACATGTCGATTTGTACAGATATCTTCCACTCTTCACTATCAGAGAGTGAATAATCTGGAATGTCTCTTACCCAACCACGTTGTGGGAGCACATTCACCACACAAACTGCAGCCGGAAAAGGAAGTCAAACATCACCCTCTCCACAGGCAAGAGAGCTTTGGCAATGATCACTGGTGTCTGTGGAAGGAGAAATACAGTTGATGTTTCATGGAGTGCAATATGAATTACAAGGAATAAAAATGGTGCAGAACTTGACTGTCAGAAATGATAGGAAAATCCACTCGCTTATTGGAAAAAAGAATTCTTGACTGTCAAAGATATTGTGGAAGAAATAATCTGATAATCGAGCAGCATGTGGTCAGGAGCTGGGCAGCAGTGGACAATCTATTAACAAAAGGTCTGTGAAAGTAATAGTAAAATACTACACAGAGCAAAGATACACCTATGAGAGACTGAGGAAGCTAGATAATGAACAGGTGGGCACCAGGGAGCCCAGTGGTGAACCAGAGCAGTGTTTATTTTTATGATCCCACAGTCAGAGATGTCTAGCACAGAAACAGACTTCTTCTGTCCAAACTGTCTATGACAACCAGATATCCTAACCTAATCTATTCTCATTTGCCAGCACTTGGCCGACATCGGTCTGAACCCTTCCTGTTCAGATGCCTTTTAAATGTTGCAATTTTACCAGCCTCCACCACCTGCTGCCATTTAGGTCCCTTTTGATTTTTCTCCTCTCACCCTAAAACTATATCCTCAAGTTCTGTACTCCACCAACCCAGGGAAACACCTTGTCTCATTTATGCTATCCATGCCCCTCAAGATTTTATAAATCTCTATAACATCACACCTCAGCCTATGACACTGCAGGGAAAATGGCCCCAGACTTTTATGCCTCTCCCTACTGCTCAAATCCTCCAACCCTGGCAACATTCTTGAAAATCTATTCTGAAGCCTTTCATGTTTCAGTGCCTTGTTCTGATAAGAGGGAGACCAGAATTGCACACAATATTCCAAAAGTGGCCTAACCAATGTCCTGTCCAGCTCCTTTACTCAATGCTCGCACCAATAAAGGGAAGCAGGCCAAATATCTTCTTCACTATCCTATCTACCTGTGACTCTACTTTCGATGAACTCTGAACCTGCACTCTTAGGTCTTTTTGTTCAGCAAGACTCTCCAAGACCTTACTATTCAGTGTATGAGTGCTGCTCTGGTTTGCTTTTCTAAAATGCAGCACCTCGCATTTATCTAAATTAAACCCTATCTGCCACTCCTCAGTCCAGTGGCCAACCTGATCAATATCACATTATACTCTGAGGTAACCTGTTTCGCTGTTCACAATACTTTCAATTTTGGTGTCACCTGCAAACTTACTAACTGTATCGCCACTATCCCAAAAAAATCAATTTCTCTGGGTTTGAATGTACTCGGTGTAAACCCTGCCCCATGACTCTATACCAGGGAGAGCTGCACATATTCCCTTCTGAACTTTGCCCCCTACAAAGCTGGCGGCCGCGCACGTGTCCAGTGAATCGTTGCCCCGAATAAAGATGGCGGCGCTTACTCAGACCGATCGCGAGATGAGGCATTTTCCCGTTTACTGCAAACACGGGACTGTAAGTTTCAAATTTGTATTTTCTGATGTGCACCAAATGTATGTAAAACCTCTCAGCCCATACCAACACCATTTCCCTCCTGCTTCCTGCTGTTTATTTCTTTCCCGACCGACAGCTCTCCGTCCGCGAGGATGATCACGTGGTATGTTCTAGTCCCGCCCCTCATTCACTGATTGGTTCTAGGATCAACTGTCAAGCCAGGTGCTTCAGCTCTGCCCCTGCCTTTCCATTGGTCCATGGCTGACATCAATCACTGGGGCCCAATGTTAGCTGGAGGGTGCGCACTGCTCCGTGGCGTTTGTTGCTGTTAATAAGTTACAAGACTGAGGGACAACGTTAAAAATCACACAACCACCTGATTTCTTTTTTAATAAAGCTACCTTAGCTTTAAAAACGTTTATTGAACTAGCATCAACTACTTCCCTGGGCAACAAATTCCATCGAGGTTAAGAGGTTCCTTCTCAATTCAGTCGTAAATTTGCTGCCTCTAATCTTGAGGTGATGGCCTCTTGTCCTAGCTTCACCTACCAATGGAACCATCCTCTCTACTTCTATTTTATCCATTCTACTCATTATTTTATATGTTTCCATTCTTCTGAATTCCAATGAATATAATCCCAATCTACTCAGTCTCTGTTAAGCCAACCCCCTCAACTCCTGAATCAACCGAGTTAACCTCCCCTGCATCCCTTCTCATGGAAGTACATCCTTTCTCAAGTAAGGAGATAACAACTACATGCAGTACTCCAGGTGTGGCCTCACCAGCACCCAATATAGCTGGAACATAACCTCTGCTTTTAAACATGATCCCTTCAGCAATGAAGGACAAAACTCCATTTGCCTTCTGAATTGATTGTTGTCCTTGGTAACCAAATTTCATGCACAAGGATACTCAAGTGCCTCTGCATAGCAAATGATGCAACTTTTTAAAATTCAAGTATTTTTTTTAAATGTTACTCCAACCAAACAGTATGACTTTACATTTTTGAATTTTTGAACATTCTATTCCATTTGCCAGACCATTGCCCACTCACTCAATCAATGTATCTATGTTCCTCGGCACACTTTGTTCTGCTACTCATCTTAGTGACATGTGCAAACTTTGACACCCTACATGTGGTCCCCAACTCCAAATCATCTGTATCAATTCTAAATAATCGCAGTCTCAACATTGATCCCTGAGTCACTGATTGTTAACCAGAATAATACTCATTTATCCCCACACTTTGTTTCCTGATAGTCAACCAATCTTCTCTCAATGCTAATATTCTACCCCTAAAGCCATGCACCATTATATTATGCAACAGCCTCTTGCACAGCACCTTGTTGAATGCCTCTTGGAAATCCAGGTACCCCGCATCCACTGGTCCCCGTTGTCCACCTTGCCCGAAATGTCTTCATAGAATTTCAAAAGATTTGTCAAGCATGACCTGCTCTTCATGAACCCATGCTGTGTCTGTCCAATGAGACAATTTCTATCAAGATTCCCTGCTATTCGTTCCTTGATAATAGACCCAAGCATCTTTCCCACTATGGGGAAAAAGCTAACTAGTATATAATTCCCCACCTTTTGTCCACATCCTTTTTAAAACAGTGGCGTCACTTTTGCTGCTTTTCAATCTGCTGGGACGGCCACAGAGTCTAGTGAGTTTTGGAAAATTACTACCAGTGCATTTACTATTTCTCCTGGCATCTCTGTTAGTACCCTGGGATGCATTCCATCAGGGTCAGGAGACTTTTCTGTCATTAGCTCAATTACCTCCAACAGTTCAACACTAACTGTTCTGTAATAATGATAGTTTCCAAATCCTCACCTAGCATTGTCTATTTGCTAATTACTGGCAAGATTTTTGTATCGTCCACTGTGATATCCCATAACTAAATGTTCCTTCTCATTTTCCAAAGGACCAACATTTACTTTACCCGCTCTTTTCTCATTAAATATATATATATTTATATAAAATTTGCTATCTGTCTTTATAGTCTGTGCTAGTTTATTTTTCTCATGTTCTATCTTACTTTTCTTTATAGCTCTTCTGTGGCTTTCTGTTGACCTTTAAAGTTTTCCCAGTTCTCATTTCATGCTGTTTTTGGCCACTTTGTATGTCTTTCAATTTGATCACTTTCCTTAGATATCCATTGCAGAGTATGCCTTTTCTTACAGTCATTCCTTTTCCCTGGAATATACCTTTGCTGAGTGCTTTGTAAAATGTATTTTAAAATTTCCCATCAACTGTCCCACCATAAAACCTTTGTTTCCTGTCTACTTTACCCAAGTTCTCCCACATTCTGTTGTAGTTTCCGGTGTTCAAGCACAGGACCCAGGTATTAGATTTTATCTTCACACTCTCCATATGTATTCTAAATTCAACAATACAGTGATCACTTCTTTCAAGAGGATCCCTAACTCTGAGGTCATTAATTATTTCTGCCTCATTGAACAGGGGCCAGATCTTGGATAGTTTGCTCCTTGTTGGTTCCATTTCATACTGTTCAAGGAAACTATCATGGATACACTTAATGAACTCCTCAAGGCTACCCTGACTGAGCTGGCTCGACCAAACTAAATGTAGATTAAAATCACCCATGGTAATAGCCATACAATTTCTACAGGCATTAGTTATTTATTTGTCTATTGCCCATCCCAATGTGATGTTATTATTTGACCTACACACTATGCCTATCAGTGACTCTCATTCCTGTTTCTCCTAATGTATGGTAATAACAACAATTACTTGCATTGTATTGAATCTTGCACAATGGAAAATCTCCTGAGGTGCTTTATGGACAATCAAAATATTGATTAAAGAGAATGATTTTAAAATACATCTTCAAGGATGGTAGAGAAGGTTAGGGAGGCTATTCCACAGACTTCTGCCCTTGACAGCTCCACTTGTGGAGTGATGCAGGTGGGGTAGGTTGGAAAGAGAACGTGCAAATGGAAAATGGAGGAGCGCAGGCAGTGCATAAGGTCTGAAGGACAGAGGAGGTGCCAGACTGGATCTGTCTGTCATAGAGAGTATGGCTGCCTCATGGCGTTTGAAGCACTGCAATGGGTCCATGCATGTCATGTAAGTCAAGGATAGTATAATGGTGGCTGAGAGCACTTTTGATGAGGACTCGTCTACTGAGGTAGTTTGTGCTGTGGTTAGAAACAGGAGAGGAGAGGTCACAGTGCTTGGAGTTTTTTTATGGGCCTCTGCAGAGTTCCAGGGAGGTGGAAGAGAGGATTAGCAAAATTATTCTGGGTAGGAGTGAAAGGAACAGGGTGGTCATTATGGGGAACTTTATCTTCCCCAACATTGACTGGAAATGCTATAACTCTAGTACGTCGGATGGATCAGATTTTATCCGATGTGTACAGGAGAGTTTCCTGACACACTATGTCGAAGAGCTTCCATGAGGGGATGCCAGATTGGATCTGGTGCTTGGTAATGAACCAGGCCAGGTGTTTGATTTAGTTGTAGGTGAGCTCTTTGGAGAGAGTGGCCATAATTCAGTTACGTTTAGTTTAGCGATGGAAATGGATAAGTACATGCCACAGGTCAAGAATTATCGATGGGGCAAGGACAATTATAATGCGATTAGGCAGGAATTAGGATGCATAGAATGGGGTAGCAAAATGCAGGGTATGCAGACAATGGAAATGTGGAGCTGGTTTAAGGAACAGATATTGCGTGTCCTTGATAGGTATGTCCCTGTCAGACCGGAATGAAATGATAAGGTAAGGGAACCGTGGTTTACTGCGGAAATTGCATCTCTTGTTACGAAGGGGAAGGAGGCTTATGTGTTGATGAGGCAAGATGGTTCAGATGAGATGATGGAGAGTTACAGATCAGCTAGGAAGGATTTAAAGAGATAGTTAAGAAGAGCAAAGAGAGGATATGAGCAGTCTTTAGCAAATAGAATAAAGAAGAACCCTAAAGCTTTCTATAGCTGTGGGAGGAATAAAAGGATGATTAGGGTAGAAATAGGCCCAATCAAAGACAGAAGTGGGAAGTTGAGTGCAGACCCTGTGGAGATCGGAGAGGTGCTAAATGAACAGTTCTCATCGGTTTTCACTCAGGAAAAGGAGAATATTGTAGACGAGAAGAATGAGATACAAGATATTTGACTAGAAAGGATCGCGGTTAGTTACGAACAGGGGTTCTCGAAATATTGAAAGTTCACAAGTCCTCTGGGCCGGATGGGATTTATCCGAGGATTCTCTGGGAAGTTAGGGAGGAGATAGCAGAGCCTTTGGCTTTGATATTTGAGTTGTCATTGTCTACAGGTTTGGTACCAGAGGACTGGAGGATTGCAAATGTTGTGTCCTTGTTCAAGAACGGCAGTAGAGATGACCCAGGTAATTATAGACCAGTGAGTATTACTTCTGTTGTAGGAAAGGGTTTGGAAAGGATTGTAAATGATCAGATTTATAATCATCTAGCAAACAACAATTTAATTTGAGATTGTCAACATGGTTTCGTCAAGGGCAGGTCATGTCTCACAAACCTCATTGAGTTTTTTGCGAAGGTGACCCAAGCATGTAAATGAGGATAGGGCATTTGACGTGGTATACATGGACTTCAGTAAAGCCTTTGATAAGGTTCCACATAGTAGGCTGTTGGAGAAAATGCAGAGGCATGGAAATGTGGGTGATTTAGCAGTTTAGATTAGAAACCGGTTTTCTGAGAGAAGACAGCGAGTGGTGGTTAATGGAAAATATTCAGCTTGGAGTCTGGTTACTAGTGGTGTGCCACAAGGGTCTGTTTTGGGACCACTGCTGTTTGGCATTTTCATAAATGACTTTGTCGCAGGCATAGGTGGATGGATTAGTAAATTTGCAGATGACACTAAAGTCAGTGGAGTGGTGTACAGTGTGGAAGAATGTTGCAGGGGAACTTGGATAATCTGCAGAATTGGGCGGAGAGGTGGCAAATGGAGTTCAATGCAGCTAAATGTGAGGTGATGCACTTTGGGAAGAATAACAAGAAGGCAGAATTCTGGTCAATGGAAAGATTCTTGGTAGTGTGGGTGTGCAGAGTCCATGTACATAGATCCCTGAAAGTTGCCACCCAAGTTGTTAGTGCTATGAAGAAGACATACGGTGTGTTAGGTTTCATTCGTAGAGGGATTGCGTTCCAGAGCCACAATATCATGCTGCAACTATACAAAATGCTCATGCGGCCACACTTGGAATATTGTGTGCAGTTCTGATGCCCATATTTTGGGAAGGATGTGGAAGCATTGGAAAAGGTGCAGAGGGGATTTACCAGGATGTTGCCTGGTCTAGAGGGAAGGTCTTATGAGGAAAGGCTGAGAGACTTGAGCCTCTTCTCATTGGCAGGAAGAAGGCTCGAGGGGATTTGATAGAGATATACAAGATGATCAGAGGATTAGATAGGGTAGACAGTGAAAGTCTTTTTCCTAGGATGATGACCGTCAGTGTGTACAGCGGGGCATAACTACAAATTGAGGAGTGGTAGATTTAAGAGAGGCGTCAGAGGCAGGTTGTTTACTCAGAGAGTGGTAAGGAATGTACTACCTGCTAATGTAGTCAATTCAGCCACATTAGGGAGATTTAAACATTCCTTAGATAAGCAATGGGTGATTGGGGATAGTGTAGGGGGATGAGCTGAGAATAGTTCACAAGTCGGCGCAACATCAAGGGCCGAATGGCCTGTTCTGCGCTGTATTGCTCCATGACTATAGTGCTACAATGGATTTCTGCTGTCTTAAACAGAGTAATTGATCTTGTATTGTGGGGTTACGAAATGTCACTGATCATTACCAAACATGTACGAGGTAGACTCGGCAAAAGTGAGGACTGCAGATGCTGGAAAACAAAGTTTAGATCAGAGTGATGCTGGAAAAGCACAGCAGGTCAGGCAGCGTTCGAGGAGCAGGAAAAGGTATAGTCAGGGCAATAATGAGATGCTGTAATAGGAGGGGAACAGATAACTCCAAAAAAACCCTATTCCTTCTTACCTATTTTCACCTCCAAAATCGAGGGAGTTCCAGAAAAGCGCCTCTATATCCCACCACAACACTTTGCCCCACGATCGTGGTGTCTGGCTGTGCACTATTAGAGTGGAACAGTCTGTACTGGGACCCACTGGGGCCCTGAAACACTTGGTAAAGACTAAAATCATCTCAGCATTGAGAGCCCCACCACATTGCATACATTTTCTATTGTTTTAACTCAGTTCCCCTTCCTTTGTTTTTCCTAATGAACCTGTTCAAAGTTGTTATTGCACAAGCTGTGAATTGAACCCAGGCCTCTCGGTCCAAGATTCGGGATATTTTCACCGCATCACAAGGCATCGACTCTAACTTCCCTTGTCCCTTAATGTTTCTGGTGCTTCCCTACTGTCTCGCGGCTGAATCAACTCTGCAGGAGGAAGGGGTGGAGCAGGAGGTCCAAGTAGCAGCCGGTCCTCCAACCAGAGTGAGGGAGGGAGGAATGGGGCCAAAGCATTCTCGGGAGTCAACGCTTCAGGATTGGTCAGAAAGCAAACTGCTTTGCAGGATTGATCATTCTCATAACAGAGTGGAGCATTAAACCTCTCTCATAAATCAATGTGAGATTTTAAGAAATAGTTGAGATGTAAATCTGATAACGTACATATTTCCAAGCGATTTCCACAACTCGAGTAATAAACTGTTCGAACTCCCAGAATGATTGGCAATTTACGTACCTGGCCGGTATAGTTGAGTTGGACCGAACAGCTTGTTTGCATGCTACACAGCGCTATGATTGTAATTCGACAGAACAATTGTTAATGTCTAATATTTCACCCATGATTCTGTGTAGATATGAATATTCTCTATAAACTCACCGATAACCTCAGACGCACGCGCAGTTTGGTTTCTATGCAGAGCATGCGCAGTGTCACATTGGTCAGGACAGTCGGGGGGAGAGAGAGGCGTGGAGCAGCCTTTTCCGGCATCGACTGCGATCGGCTTCAGAGAGCGGCGCTCAGAGCCGGTGTGTGGGAGCCTTGCTGGGTGAAATGAACGGAGAGACTTCGTAAGTCCTGGATAGACGTTTAAAAAAATGCGTAAAAGACCTCCAGCCCGGGTGAGGAGGTGGCGGTCTCTGATCAGGGAAGCGGCCCAGGGTCACGGCCGCCATTTGTTTGAGGGAAGAGGGAGCGCTCAGGGCCGCCATCTTGAAAAGGTCAAGGTGCAGGAGGGCGGGGCTATCGGAGTCTGTAGAACAATCAGAGGAAAGGGAAGACCCATTGTTATTGATTCATTCCACGAACACAGCGTCACTGGGCGGTCCCACAGGAATATCCTCTCTCAGTCCTGCTGTGATGTTTCACCCAATCAGTACCAGCAGCTCTCCTCCTCTCTCAGCTCCCCTTCTGTCCTTCCTGCAGCATCTGTCCCCTGGGACATTGAGCTGCCTGTCCTGTCCCTCCCTCAGCTGTTGTTCTGTAATACCTGTGATGTCCCAGTCCCATCTTAGATTACTTCACTAAAGACAGGAATGCACCCGATGGATTTTTCTTAACATCAGCAATTGTTTAATATACACTTACACGTTTTTACTGACATCTTTTTTGAAGCATTTAATTCACATTCAATCATTTGCAATGGAGGGATTTAAACCTGTGTCAAGAGAACACTTGCTGAGTTTCTGGATAAATTGCCTCACAATAATGCCACTAGGCCATCAATTCGCCTGCTCACAGGTTGCATATCCCAGTGCAACATGAATCAAAACTCTTTCTTCCTGCACAATTGTTTGATCCTGAACACTGGTGATATACTTAGTATCTCTCCATGTGGGATCCCTCACTGTGTGGGTCTAATTGCTGCCTCTGTCAGCGTCTCTCACTCTTGAAGCTACTCCAGATCCTGAGGCAACAGGACTCTCCACTCCAGAGAGACGCAACAGCACAGGTTTTATAAACTTCTAGAAGGTCATCTGTCAACATTCAGGTTTCAATGAAAAAATAAAAATTGTGTTGTTCAGACTGGAGGCCTCTCACAAGCAGTGTGCTGTAAGGATTGTTGTGCATCATTTACATAAACATTTTGAGTGAAAATATAGGAGTCCTTGTTAGTATGTTTGTGGATACCAAGATTAGTGGAAGAGTTGGCAGGGAATATAGTTATCGAAGGGGATGTTAATCAACTGGGCCAGTGGGCCTTTGAATGAAAGATGGAGTTTAATTCAGGTGTTGGATTTTGTTTAGACAAACGAGGAAGGACTAACACAGTTAATTGTCGGGCCATGGATAGTGTTGTCGAACAGAGAGAGAGCAAGGGGTGCAGTTACATTGTTTCTTGAAATGGAGATAATAGTAACATTGTCATCAATATTTCTCCTGGGCAGGGGAGGTCATGGGGTGACGTTATAAACGTTTATGAAACCATGTAGGGCCTAAGTAAGGTGAACAGGCAAGGGTAGGTGAGCCCAAAGCTAGAGGAATAAACATGAGGTGACAGATCAAGGATTTAAAGAGGGAGCTGAGCGGCAACATTTTCCACAGAGGATGGTGCATACACTGAACGGTCTGCCAGAGGAAATGGTAAAAACAAGAACAATTACAACATGGAAAAGACACTCGGGCAGGTACATGGAGAGGAGAAGATTTGAAGGGATATGGGCAAAACACAGGCAAATGCGACTCATTCCATTTCGGAAACCTCGGCTGAAGAGTCATGCAGCACAGAAACAGACCCTATGTCTCAATTTGCTGGAGGAGGAGACTACCAAGACAAGGCATGTTGTAGAGACTGAAGCAAGTTACAGCGATATGGATGGTCGTCTGGACTGGAGGTTTCAAATAAACACTTCCTATTCATATACCCATCCGTATGCCTTTTAAATGTATTTCTATCAGCCTCCACTATTTCCTCGAGCAGTTTATTCCATACACTCGGCAGGAACCAATTGACCTTTAGGTCCCTTTGAAAATTTCCCTCGCACTTTTAAGCTATGCCCTGTATGTTTGGAATCTCCCACCCGGGGGAAAAGAATTTCTCTATTGACCCTATCAATGACCATCATGATTTTTAAACACCTTTATCAGGTAACTCCTCAGCCTCCCATGTTCAAGTGAAAACAGCCCCAGCCTATTCAGATTTTCCCTATAGCACAAACCCTCCAACCCTGGGAACATCCTTGGTCCTTTCTTCTGAACCCTTTCATGTTCCACAACATCCTTTCTTTGGCATTGAGACCAGAATTGCACACAGTAATCCAAGAGTAGTCAGGCCAAACACTGTTTAGTTCCCTAAGCGCCCCAGTTTTTATCCACAGTACGTTCCAAAGTGAAATTTTAGTTTCGAATCTAGTAGTCTCACACACCGTTGGCTTCATTAATCATTAAGGATATCGGGTTTGTCCCTTGCTCTGAATACACTTGCTGAATCTCTTTGGATTCTCCTTAACTTATCTGCCAAAACTATCTCATGTCCCTTTTTTGCAATCCTGATTTCCATCCTAAGTGCATTTCTCCATCCCCGATCCTCCTGAAGGGATTAACTTGAATCAGTCAGTTATATTTGACATGTGCACCTTTTTTTTTCTTGACCAGAGCCTCGAAAGTCAGCCAGTATTTCCTAATTCAGTCAGCATTGAGCTGCACACTAACAGGAACATGCTGGTGCTGAACGCTCCTTTTATCTCGGGTTTAAAATATTCCTACTTGCTAGACTTCCCTTTACCTGCAAATAGCCTCCCCATATCAACGTTAAAAATTCCTGACTAATTCTATTTTGCTCCATTGTATAACTTGAACTTGTGGACCATACCTGTCATTTTCCATCACTATTTTCAAACTAATACAATTGTGACTTTCCAAAGTGCTCCCGCACTAACACCTCAGTCCCGTTTCCGACCTTGTTTCCCAAAGGGAGGTCAGGTCTAGCCCCAGTCTCCACTTGGGCCATTTACATAATGACTGGAAGTTTCTGGAACACACTCAACAAATTCCTTCCATCCAAATGCTTAACACAGTAGCAATCCCTGTCCAGGATTGGAAAGGTTAAGAACCCCTACAGTTACAACCATATTATTCTAACAGATATCTGAGATCTCCTGACATATTTGCTCCTTCATCTCCCATTGCCTATCGCTGCAGTACAATTGTAGCAAACTGATGACCAATTTTTATATTTCGGTTCCACTAATATCGCTTAACTGGGCGATCCTGCATGAATACTCTCTCTCGGTACTGCTGGGATGTTTCCCTCAATCAAAACCACCAGCTCTCCTCCTGTTTTTCCTCCTGTTCTATCCTTCCTGCAGCATCTTCCCCTGGAACATTGAGCTGCCGGTCCTGTCCCTCCCTCAGCTGTGTCTCTATAATACCTAATGATATCCCAGTCCCATGTTCCCAGCCATGCTCTGGGTTAATCTGCGTTATCTGTCCGGCCCTTTCATTGAAATAAATGCAGTTTACTTCACCAATTTTCCCTCATTGTCTGCTATGTTCTTGCCTGCCTTGTCAATTTATATTGCTCTCTTGAACATCTGTACCAGCCTCAAATTTCTATCTGGCCTTACGACTGTTTGGGGTCCCACAACCTGCCAGATGAGTTTAAATCCTCTCGAACAGCTGCAGCAGCTCTCCCCACCAGGATATGGGTCCCCCATCCCGCTCCACGCGCCTACCCCACCCTATCTACCTGTGCGGACACCTTCAGACATCCAGGGACTTGCCCACCAAGGTCCCCGTGTTCCTCAGTACTTCAGGAGGACCTACAATTCATGATGGATATCGTTCGCTTATTAGACTTCCCACAGTGATCAGAAGTGGGCGGCACGGTGGCACAGTGGTTAGCACTGCTGCCTCACAACGCCAGAGACCAGGGTTCAATTCCCGCCTCAGGCGAATGACTGTGTGGAGTTTGCACGTTCTCCATGTGACTGCGTGGGTTTCCTCCGGGTGCTCCGGTTTCCTCCCACAGTCCAAAGATGTGCAGGTCAGGTGAATTGGCCATGCTAAATTGCCCGTAGTGTTAGGTAAGGGGTAAATGTATGGGTGGATTACGCTTCGGCGGGTCGGTGTGGACTTGTTGGGCCGAA